>NC_056740.1:103823014-103905514 GCF_019279795.1 Protopterus annectens | reverse complement strand
ACAATTCCCATTTTTTTCCTTTGTAATTTCCTCCTACCTTTTTATAAAGATACAGCTTCCAATTTTTTTATCTCTGTTGCTATATTCACTACTTCTAGTATGGTTCATTTGGACTTTGATTTCCATTTAGTAGTAATTGCTTTATTGGCAGCCACGAGAATTAAACTCATCAAGGCTTTATTACATCTAGGCAATTTTGATTCTGTATTATAGCTCCAGAAAAAAAAAACATTTTCTTAGTTACACCAATTTGCAAACCAGTTTTTCTGACAGAGTAGTCTGCAGGGAAATTTTAAAGTCTGCCATCCCATTACACTTCCAAAAAAATATGCACCCAGTTACCGTTTTCTCCCCCATCACCACTCCAATATTTGCAATCTACCTGACAAAAATTCTTTCGAGTCTGCTTGGGGTATACAAATACATATGCAAACACTTGTAAGAAAAATCCCTATGTCTTCTAGACTTGACTACATATTTGGGAGCCATACATACATCCTCCCATTTTTTTTTGCGAATTGCTTATCCAGTCTCTCTCTTCCCAATCCCTTCTAACCTCCCCTAATTGATTCATATACTTATCATGCAATATTTTAGTCCTACTAATTATCCCTTTTTAACAGCAGCTTCTGTTCTAGATTCTACTAAAAACTTTACCTGAGATGGTCTTTCACTTAGGATCCCCCATCCTTTTCTCTTTGCCTATACTCTGATATTAATCCTTGATAGGGAAGGTAAAATCTAGCCTGCAGTCAATATGTATTCTTAGCATCTCCCTGTTCTCTTTCCCTCTTTAATTATCTTGGTTCTTCTGCCAGTTTTCTCTAGTAAATTCCAATTCCAGCTTGTCTATTCTCTGTACCCCTAATTGTAGTCATCACTATAAGTAGACTCGCCTTTCCCCATTTCAATGTTGGTTTAGTTCTTAGAATAATTTCTGTTACTTTATGAATATAATATTCTGTATGGTTATTGTTATTCTCCTTAAGGATCTACATCTAAAATACCAGTCTCTCATTATTTCAAGAGTTTCCCCATTTTATTATCATCCCTTTCCACTTTGAATTATAATTTTCTGCTTGTGCTATGTATAGGAGCCTTAACTGTGTAGCTCTGAAATACCCCTTTAAATCAGATAATCCCAAACCACCTTTTCCTATTGGAAGGATCAACTTATCCCACTTGACCCTTGCCTTCTTCCCCTCCCAGATAAAATCCTTCAGCTCTTTATTAATTGCTATCCACAACTTCTCCTCTGATTGATATAAATATGCCTGACCTGTGTATAAAACTAAAGGGACATAAACATTTTCACTGCTTGCACCTTGCTATCCATATCCATAACATACAGCTTCACATTTCACAGCTTTGTATTATCTGTCATTTACACTCTTTCTGCATATCCTTAACTGCCATAACAGAATCCTTTTTAACCTATACTCCATGTTTGAGATTTATTACCACTATCAGCAAAATGTTGCTCCATTCTTCTATCTTAGATTATACAAAAATGCACAACTTCATTTTTGACCTCTGCCAGAAAACCACAAGAGGCAACAGGCTACTACAGGCCATTAGTAATCCCCCTGCCCACATAAAGGAGTGTTATCAAGTCTCAGTAATCCCCCTTCCCACATAAAAGGAATGTTATCAAGTCTCAGTGTTCAAATGTGTGTGGACTCCCTAAGGAGAAGGAACTGTTTCTTAATAACATGGAGAAATTTTGAAATTATTTTCAGAACAAAAGGTTATAACAAAACGTTGGTAGGGGGCTTACTGACGCTACAATAGAAGTGAAAAAGCAGTATTGAAAAACTGATTGATAATACAGGACAGAGAAAACAGCTATGGCTCTCTTTATCCTGATACAACCAATAATGATGACCAAAGGAAACGTAACATGGTAGTCACCCACTTCAGCGATAGCAGCACCCACACGTGAAGAACATGATAAGAATGGTACAAAAAAAAAATACGGATACACACAATGATGGACACAAACATAGTGGAACTTATTCATGCAGGCACCATGATTTATGTTCTGCCCTTACCTCAATATCTCAAGGTTCTGTATGTGCTCAGTGACTAAACAATTAGTCCTATCATGGTAATAAGAATAACTGTGATTCAACCTATATTGTTTTTTGTGCCAAATGAACAATGTGCAAATGTTTCTATATAGGGAAGACTAGCAGAGCCTCAAACAGGAAATCTTGTGACTACTTTTCTATCATCTCCCATAATGAGTATAACAATGCACTGGTAGTAATTAATCCTTTCACAATCTGGAATGCTTCAGGGATCATCCAGGGGAAGGCAATACCAAGGCACTACTTAAACCAAAGATTTAAAATGGCAATTTTGAGGAAAAGGCAGTCATAGATCTTCCCAAAAGCACACACTACCTTTCACATTTTACTGTTCCTAATGAATACTAGAAAGCAAAACATTTATAACATATATATGACACAAGGAAAAAAAGACTATCCAGCATAGAAGAAAATGCACACACATACTCATCTCAAGGAATTTTTCAGTTTATAACAGTGTTAACTACTAAAAATGTGGAGTATCATGATCTAAAGTTAAAAAAAAAAACATACAGCATTTATAGTAAAGCATGGATAAAAACATAAGCTATAAAACCAGATAACATGGGTGGCACAGAGGTGCAGCGGTTAGGGTTGTAACCTCACAGCGAGAGGTTCTCTGGTTTGATTCTCAGCTGCGGTGCCTTCTTTGTAGAGTCTGCATGTCCTTCCTGCATTCACATTGGTTTCTTCCCACATCCCAAAGACATGCGTCTGGAGCATTTCTCCCCAGGACTCTGCTAAAATTCAGCTGTGTCCTAGTTGGACTTTTCCCAGTAAACAAATGTTAAATAAATAAACTAAATTAACAGAGGCCCTTTTTTCCCTTATATACCAAATATTGTCATTAAGGGTGTTGTATCTGGTTACAAAACTCAAATAAATTACACTTATGTTTAGTATGTAATCTCTAATGCCTGTATACCTCTAGATAAATTTTCTTCTCATACTAATTTTATTCAAAAACTCCTTCTGCCTTTACCCCTGTAATCCCATTCCATGTGTACTCCAGAACATATAACACACATTTTTTTCACAGGTATGACTCCTAAGTTTTCTAGTAGTTGTACCAATATAGAATAAGTCACAGGAAATGCATATGAAACATATATCACAAATTTTGATGCACAATTAAAAGTACCTGGAGCTCTATAAGCCCAGCTCCATTTATGGAGTAGACAGTCAAACTTTAACTCACCTAGATGCACATACTAGAGAATAGCATTTAAAAAGTACACATTTTTTAATGAAGTGCCCATAGTCTTTAACAGACCATTGCTCAATAGTTTCTTTAATATCTGTGCCCCTTCTATAAAAGAAGTGGCAACAATTACCTACTCTTAAACCTTTTAAACAATTTCTAGCTTGCTGAAATTGTCTTCCAGTTGTTGCAAATCATGTTTCGACAGTACCTGTGCCTATAGCATGGATTAATTACATTGTTATCCCCCAGTCAGTGTTCTTATTTTCAAAAACAGAAGGACCACTGTAATAGTCCTGTGGGGTATCCATGGTATACATTATCTTGTTAGAATCAGAAATGTATTCTGCACGTACAGCCTTTTTAGATGTTAAATCATACAACCTGGTACAATGCATCTTAATCAAATTCTGTTATAAAAAATTAGGTTGTATTCTATGGTATTGTAGATACAAATGTCTGTATATCTGGAATTTTTGCAATTAACACTTAGATAAACTAGTGCTTTCAGGGGTCCCATAAACAAGTGCATGGAAGAACAATATTTCTTTTTGAACTATAGAATAACTAAATAGTAAACCTCTTGTTGTGCTATTAATGTCCTGCAGAAAGAGTGCCAATGTGGCTTCATTGCTTTTCTACACTAAGAAAATGCCAACAGTAAAGTCACAGTATAAACACATGTTAGAAGAACTCACTTTTATACAAGATGTTTTCTTCTCAAGTGACCATGGCTAAATTTGTGTAGTTGGGTACAATGTTGACTCCTTTGGCTACCCCACACATCTGCTGCAATAATAAGGCAGAGGTGTTAGCTAGCAATTCACTACACTTGGTCATGAACCTAATATTCCTAACAGTATAATCAGAATCTTGTGCGAACAAACTGGACACACATTCTTTTACAGTATCATGGTGAATAACTGTTTGGAGGGACTTAATATTAATAGTAATCAAAATTTAATTTATTTAGTTATTGATATTTGTTTACTGAGCTAGTTCATAGGAGATTACTAAGCTAACAGCTTAAGAGATCTTACAAGGTTAGCCAATATAACTGGATTTTACCTACTATATGACCCCTAGGGGCAAGAGGATGCCATGAATGTATGCTTATGCCTTGAGTTTCTTTCAGACTGCCCTTGTCCATAAGGGACGTAAGTACTACCCAAGGTGCAAATTTACGATTCCCTATCCATTGACCCAAATTGTATTTGAAAAGGGCCAGGGAAGGATTCTGCTTAACATGAACAGGAACCTGTTCCAAAGAAGGGGCAATCTCTGAGACACATATCTATCTTTCAGCATGTTTTGTTTTGGCTGCTGACTAAGTTTAGATCCCTAGATTGGGTGACCCTTATGTTGTTTGGCTTGCAGATGTGTAGCAGCTCCATCAGGGCTGGATTTTTGAGTGCCTTTTAGGACAAGCATAGGTCACCCCTTAATAGTTTGTAGGAGACAGAGTAAAAAAACAGGGACTTTAGTCTATCCACATAGTCCAAGTTGTTTACACCCTGTATTTTCTTTCTGAGGAACCTCTGAGGTTGCTCCAGCTGTTGCAAGTGCCTAGTCAAGTACATGCCAAATGGTACACTGTACCCAATTATAGGTCTAATAAGGGAGGAGTACAATGAGACTATAATTTCCTTGGATCTGGATGCCATACCATTACTTATAAGTTGAGTGACATAGAAGGACAGTCTCACCCCTGTGGACACATGGCAGTTAATGTTGATGCTGCTATCTACGTACCTAGATCCCCCCCCCCCCCGAGTCTACTCTTAGGCATGTGTTATTGATGTTACAGTTTGCAGAGGTATTTGATTTCCCAAATGGTATGATAATGCATTTTTTAACATTTAATTTTAGGCCGTGGTTCTGGCACCAATTGATTATGTGATCTAGACTCTCCTGACAGATAACGGCATCACTGGCGGGGTTGAATGATTGCTCCCAACTTGCAGTCATTGGCAAAATTTGTCATCCAGAGGCCTCCCATATTAGCTCTAACTTCAGAGAAATATATTCTGAACAGGAGTGTTCCCAGCACTGAGCTCTGTGGCACACCTCAAGCAACTGGCTTCTTGCTGGATCTGGATTCACCTATTTTACCTACATCTGTCCTGTCTGTGAGACAACTGGCTATCCATCTGGTGACCTCGGGATTTCTGCCCAGTTTTGTGAGTTCATTTATAATACCTGAGTAGGGAATTGTGTCAAATGCCTTGGCCAGGTGAAGGTAGGCAGTATGTACTGTTTTACTTTCATCCATGGCCTTAATGACTTTCTCAAAAAATCCACCAGATTCAGTAGGCATGGCTTACACTTGACAAAGCTGAACTGAGTCACACCCAGTGTTTGGAGGACTCCTATGTCATTATTTATCAGGTCCACAATTATTCTTTCCATGACCTTACATATGAGATTCGTCAAAGTTATGGTCTGTAATTTCCTGGGTCAGCAGATAGTCCCAATTTATGCAGAGAGATGACTGTTGCTGTTCTCCACTCTATCAGAACAAAGCCACTCTGGACTCTGTGGTTAAATACAGATACTAATGGGTATGACAAGTCCTGATTTAAGCCATTTAAGAGGAAACCTGGTATACTGAGAGGCACCACTGAAGCTGTGATTTTAGTTTTAGAACACACAGCAGCAACCTCTTCTTTGGTGATAATTAATGGTGGAGGGTGTTTCTTGTGGGAGAATAGAGGATGAAGAAAGTTGGAATTTGTCAACAGATTTGGTTTATCTTTTGGCTGAGTATAGGTCATGCCATCTACAACTAATTTTGCATATTGTTGAGTGTTGCCAACAGAAGGAAGAAACTGTTGCAGAAAAAGTATGCTATTTACAACTAATTTTGCATATTGTTGAGTGTTGCCAACAGAAGGAAGAAACTGTTGCAGAAAAAGGTTAAGTCCCAAGACTGGAAAACTCTCTTATTAGCCTCAACAAAAAGTTGAAATCCCTCATCAAATCCTCTAAACCAAGTTATGAAGGCAGAATTGTGGCAGACAGTAAAAACAATCACAAAGCCTTCTATGGTTATATCAAGAACCTCCATGGCAATACTCAGATTTGCTCTGAGATACTGCACAATGGTACCTCCTATACCCAGCCAACAGATATTGCCAACATACTGGCTGACAGATTCAGTGCCAACGTTATCCCTCCCTCCCAAAGGACCAATCACAATACTGGAAGAATGCCAAACACCCAGCATTACTGCAACACAGGTTAAAGCTGCATTGTCCACGGCCAAGAATACAGATTCCATGGACCCGTTAATATCCCTGGCTGTGTTCTACATGAACTACAAAGCGAACTGGCACCACATCTGTGTGCCCCTGTTCAGTCACAACCTCCCTCTCAGGCTTTGTCCCTACCGAATGGCACACTGCTACAGTCATCCCTGTCGATAAAGGGGTAGCGATTACAGACCCTGGGAATTATCACCCCATTAGCCTGACGAGTCTGATATGTAAAGCTATGGAGTGTATTATCATGGACCTGATTAGCAAAGGTATAGGAAATCTCCAATATCTAGACTCCACACAATTTGGTTTTATGAAAGGGAGATCATGCCAGCTTAACCTGGTTGACTTTTTTGAGTCGGTTACCAGGGCTGTGGATGAAGATAAGTCAGTGCATACAGCCTACGTTGATCTGGCTAAGGCTTTTGATACCATTCCTCACATGAGAATTATTGATAAACTCACCAAACTAGGCATCAACCCCTATATCACTAGGTGGGCTGCAAACTGGCTCAGAGATAGAACACACAGTGTGAAAGTAGCGGACTCCAAGTCAGACTGCCAACCAGTCATGAGAGGAGTCCCACAGGGATTGGTCCTGGGTCCTCTCCTGTTCAGCATCTACTTCTTAGAAGTCCAGGCCAACACAAAGGGACTATGGCTGACCAAGTTTGCAAATGACTGCAAGCTGGGAACTATTATTAACTCCCCAAGTGATGCAGACATCTTACAGAAAGACCTCACTGAGACCAATGACTGGTGTCGAAACCATGGCCTAAGCTTAACCCCAAAAAATGCGTCGTCATCCCCTTTGGTAAAAACTCAGTTCTCACTAATTACCACATTGATGGGAGCCCACTGAACACTGAAGGCGTTATAACAGATCTGGGTATGCAGGTTGACAGCAACCTCTCCTTCAACCACCACATTTTCCCAGTGGTCAGAAAGTCTTTCTATGTGGCACATCTCATTACCAAGGGTTTTGCATCCAGGAAGAAAGAGGTCATCATCTCTCTCTACTCTTCCCTCATAAGACCAGTCATCAAGTATAATGCCCCATTTGACATGTACCTCACTAGATGCCTGCAACAGCTGGAGAAGCCACATAAGTACCTACAAGGAGGATCATAGGCATTAAACACATGTCCTACATGGACAGACTCAAAAGACTCCAGCTATTTACTGTCTCATATCGCCTACTTAGAGGTGATCCCTGCTTGACTTAAAAATTCATGTCTAACCCTGCTCTGTTAGAAATGCTACATCTAAAGAAATTCCAATCCCTCCGCACCACACACTCAAGAGACCTCAACCTCATTACCACAAACAACAGAACGCACTGGAGGGGACAGGTTCCTCACCCAGAGACTGCCCATGATCTGGAATAGACTTCCCATACATGTCAAACAGAGCACCTTGCTGACCCTCTTCAAGAGAAATCTTGATGAGTGGATGGGTAATAGAAAGTTCACCCTGGGGATCATTCCAGTGGCTCTACTTGATAAAGGCACTTGGAACTAAAATCAGGCGGCATGATGCCAGGGCACGTCTATGGACTAGGCTTGTAAAGGCTCCAGGGCCATTAGCCTAGTACACACCTATGAACCTATAAGACTGTGGACATAACTGAGAAATGCCTTATGGTTATCCTTAGCTTTGGAGGCTATTTTCACCTCAAAGTCATGTTTTGGAGACTTGACTAGTTCCCTGGTTTGCGTGTTTAGACTACGAGGGCATTTTTGCTCTGTTGTCCACATTCCCTCTTACATCTCAACATGATTTTCTTTCTTTTGTTGTACAACTTATTAATACCAGGGGTCCACCAGTGTGTCTTGTTTTTGTGGTTTGACCCGGGTATTTCAAGTTAGTACTTGCATTAATATTCATTTATTTATTTGGACATACAGGGTTTTTGTGCACATCTTTGCATAGGTTTCTGTGTTTCCTGGATTGGGGGAGCTTGGAAACTAGCCATGTTGTCCCTGAATAGAGAAGTTCTTAAAGTTTTTGAAGTTAGGTGGGACGTCTAGTTTTACCTTTATTTTAAGGGAGTCCGCTTTGTGATCTGGTCTTACCAGTGAGGACATCACACAGGGGGGTGGGGGGTGCAGCAATCTTCCATATTTGTAAGTACCAGATCTAGGATATCTGTTTCCCTAGTGCTAGCACAGACTAGTTGCTCCGTGGCATTTGAAGTTACACAGTTAAGAAATCTTTGGGCCTGCATGTTAGTGGTCATTTATGTCTCCCAATTAATGGAGGGGTAGTTAAAATCACCTGTGATTATGGTATTGGGCTGGATGGTGAGTGATTCTAGTAACTGCAGGTGTGATGTATGGGTTTCCTTGTTCATGATGGGGGACCTGTAGCTAGCATGAGTGTGGTAATGGATTTTTCCCATGCTTAGTTGGACATGGAGTAGCTCAAGTCTGTCATATTGTTTGACCAGCCCTGAGGTGTGCTTATCCTTTATGTAGATAGATACACCTCCTCCTTTTGCTCTTTCATGTTCAGTAGGTGGTCAGAACATATGAAAGGCATTATACCCATGCACTGCTGGAGTGTTTTCTTTGACTTTGAACTATGTTTCAACGTCTGCACAGATGTCAGCATTTTCTAGGGTGAGGAGAACTTCCAGGAAGTGCAGATTCTTGTAGAGACTTCTAGCACTGAGCAGTAATTTAGCTTCTCCTGAGTAGCTTTTGTTATGTTGGAAGGTTTATCTGTTTGGCAATGCCTAAAAAGGGGCACTATAGGGGTAGTTAATGCTTTGGCCAATATCCTAAAGCGTAGAGGTGACAGGTGAAGATTATGCCTGGCAAAGCAGCATGGCCTGACAACCATGTCCTCCCAGGCTGACAAGTATTAGACCATTTGGAATGACATCAGTACATAAGTCAATTGTTAAAGGCAATCATTACTGCTGCAGTTGTGGCATCATCCTTGGAGATGCTAGAATGCTGCTCAATGATAGAGTCATATCTGCCTGTAACACATATTCTGAGATCTCAGTTGTGTCTCTCTCATTATAATCTTAGGGAGTACATATTAGGTCATTCCCACTCACACTCACATGGACTATGACTTGAGTCATACTGGTTCCTAAGGGTAAGTGACCTGAGTGCTTGCGTGATCTGGAAGATCCTGACCCCTGTCAGGTAACTAACTGCAACCATTTCCTTATGCACCCCAGTAATAGGGACATCAGTGTGTCTTACAATGGAGTCTCCTATGACCAGAAATATTGATTTGTATAGTGTTTCACTTTATGGGCTTAGTAGTTGAGAAACACTGAAATGTGGCTTTATGTGCTGTGATGGGAATTGTCTTGTTTGTGTTCATGCATAGTTTCTGAAGACTGTGCCTGAGAGGCCTTTGAGTTTTGGTAAGTTACATGTGAGCACTTCTGCATATATGGATCTATGTGTGTGGTCCTTTGTGAATGTGCTGTGATGTGTATGAGTTGCTGACAACCTGTTTATTTATTTTTGTGTCTTCATGTGGGAGTCCAACCTCCAGTGTCAATGTGTAACTACATCTTTCATATAATGTATTTGTCTGTTTGAGAATTAAGTGGTTATCAGTGTACACAGGTTAATTGTTACATTGCCTTAGGATGCCCATGTCCATCAAAATGGATGCAGAGATAGCAGGAAAGTGACAATCTTTGGTTGCACGTCCTAATGTCTACTTGCAAGGGATAGCAGTGGATGGTGCTTGTAACTAGATGAGGAATGGGTGCTTACTTTAGTGTAATCTGCATGTAACCTATCCAGCAATGCTGCTCAGCACCAAAGCCAGATGCTCTCTGAACAGTAATAGTCCTGGTGATATAATAAAGTAAGGTAGACCTAAACAGTTAAAACTAATTGCCCAAATGCTGCTCACCATGCAGATTAGCTGCCCTGTGAGTAACATGGGACCAAGGTAAAGTTCCAAGGTGTTTTTATAGGGAAATATCAAGTTATGGTGATTGTGTTTATACAAGGCAATGATAACTAATTCTTTGCGAGCAGCAGCTTTGAGCAAACATGAGGCTTATATATGATCAGAAAAAAGCAAACTTTACATTAACTATGCCCTAAGGCCAAACAGATAAGCACACAATGAGCTTTTCTCCAGCAATTCTCAGCTCATACAGGTAAAATCAGCCCTCTCCTGTCACAAGAGTTCAACTTTGACTTCTTAATGTAAAATGACTGATTTGGAGCCTAGGTGTTAAGGAGCCACAGACAGATGCCTGATACCAAGGAACATTAGATACAATGTAGTTCAGTGCAGAAAAGCAGCCCTTACAGCAGTTTGAAAATGTAACTTTATACAACATAATGAAAGTATAAAATGTTGCTAGAAGTTTGCATCTGTACAGGGCACTGGTATGGTAAGCAGCTCCACACAGATGTGCCAAATTTAGACCAGCAATAGAAATACAGAAAACTGACTACTGAGCCCTCTGGCCAATAAAACAACTACACTTAGAGCCCTTTTTCTGTGCTTCCAAACTCATATAGATCATAAACTCATATGGACCAGGTAAATGCGTACAGCCACTAGGTGAATAATCCCAGTCCTCCTAATGTAAAAGCACAGTACAAGAGTGACTTGAGTGAAATGCTACCACAAACAAACCTAAACTTAATGAAAGGCAGAAGTAATTCAAGATAACAGCAGTGTACTTTAAACAGCTTTTAAAAGTGTTATTATTCAATAAAAGTACCTGGTTTTGTAGAAATGAGCCAACAGCCACTCAGGTATACAGAATTTATAAAGGCTCTAAAAACAAGGTAAGCTGATTAAGAAGCCCTCCAGCCAATAAAATAACTACATGCAGGAATCTCTAACATGTTTCCCTAACCTATACTGATCAGGCTTACATCCACTGCCACTAGATACAAAGTCCTCTGTCAGCTTGATGTAAAAGCACAGAAAAGAGATTGCTAGAGTGTAAAAATATACTACTTTATCCAACAATAAGCTAGATAATGAATTTAGAGCAAGTAAATCAGTAGAACAGACAATAAGATGCAAAATGCACTTTTTTAAAATAAGTACAAGGAAAGACAAATAAGTCATTCAAGACAGCAACAACAGTGTAGAAAGGAAGGAGCCTATAAAACTCAATTTACAGTAAGGGTGGGCAGCTTAAAAATCACCAAGTTTAAATCAAGCAAAGTAAGGGTGGATGGGAAAAATAGCCAGCAGGGAGTCATCAACACTGCTTGTAGATTTTGCAGGGCTTAATTCTTATCAGAAAATACAGGGTCACAAATATTTTCCATGTATTTAAGTATCACTCAAGAAAAAATTAACCAATTAAAAAAAAAACATGTTAAATGAGCAGCCTGGTTAAAGTGTCTATCTGCCACATAGAACTAAAACACCAGGTCAAGAAGATTTCTCAAAACAGAAAACAGAATGGAACAGGTAAAACAGAAAGCAGCTCTATCAGTTTAAGCAAATCACAGGCAAAAAATAGATTTACTTTCCTCACATGGCAGGGAGTCACCAATGGTACTTACAGATTTTGCAGGCCTTGAGTCTTATTTAAAAAGACAGTACCACAGATATTCTCTGTGTATTTAAGTATCACTCAAGAAGCAAATTAACTGATGGAAAAATGTATAAAATATGCAGCCTAAGTAATTTAAGTGTCTATCTCCTACACAGAACAAAAGTATCAGGCCAAGCTGTATTGTCTAATAAAAAAATAAAATGGATCAGGTAGAACAGAAAGCAGCTGTATCAGTTTATGAAGCTCACAAACAAAAAAAATGTATTTTCCTCACTCAACAGGGAGTCACCAACAGTGCTTGTAGATTTTGCAGGCTTTGAGTTCTATAAGAAAAGATAAGGCCACACATATTCTCCGTGTATTTAGGTATCACTAGAGAAATAAATTAACCAATGGGTGATAAAAAATGGGTTTATATTAATTAATTGAAGATTCATTTCAGCAAACCAATCTTCATCGACCCCCTAACCATCGAACATTCATTTAAGTGAAAGTTCTCATTGAAAACATTTTAAACAAAGAAACTAAGCACTTGGCCAAAACAGTATGTGAACTACAAAATGAACTGGCACCTCACCTAAGTGTCATGTTTAATCATAGCCTCACATCAGGCTTTGTGCCCACTGAGTGGCGCACAGCTAGAGTTATCCACTCCACGGGGGGGGGGATCCACCTTGGATCCCAGGAACTACAGCCCCATCAGTCTGACGAGCCTGATCTGCAAGGCCATGGGATGTATTATCATGGAACTTATAAACAAAGACATTGGCAACCATCAAACACTGGACCCCACCCAGTTTGGGTTCATGAAAGGCTGATCTTGTCTCCTGAACCTGATTGACTTCTTCAAATCAGTATCCAGAGCTGTGGACGAGGGTAAGGCAGTCCA
Organism: Protopterus annectens; assembly: GCF_019279795.1. Classification (NCBI taxonomy): domain Eukaryota; kingdom Metazoa; phylum Chordata; order Ceratodontiformes; family Protopteridae; genus Protopterus; species Protopterus annectens. Next base: position 103,892,565 of record NC_056740.1, on the reverse strand, counting down.
CACAGCCTATCTGGACCTCGCCAAGGCCTTTGACACCATCCCCCACTCTGGAATCATAGATAGACTTACTAAGCTGGGCATTAATCCCTACATCACTTGATGGGTTGCCAACTGGCTTACTAACAGAACCCACACTGTAAAAGTAGCCGACTCCAAATCCAGCTCCAGACAAGTGACAAGTGGAGTACCTCAGGGTTCAGTCCTGGGACCGCTCTTGTTTGGCATCTATTTCTCTGAAGTGCAGGCCAACACTAAGGGGCTCTGTCTAACAAAGTCTGCAGATGACTGCAAACTGGGAGCTATTATTGAATCCCCAAATGATGTGGATACTCTACAAATGGGCCTTGCAGAAACAGATGCTTGGTGCCAGAGCCATGGGCTCAAGCTCAATGCCATGAAATGTATAGTTATCCCCTTTGGTAAAAAACATGTACCCATGAATTACCACATAGGTGGCAGTACACTAAACACCAAAAGTGTGATAAGAGACTTAGGGACACAGGTGGACAGTGGTCTCACCTTCAATAATCACATCACCACAACAGTCAGGAAATCCTTCTATGTGGCACACCTCATTACTAAGGGCTTTTTATCCAGAAAAAAAGGAAGTAATTTCCCACTGTACTCATCCTTCATTAGACCCATTATAGAATACAACGCCCCGTTTGGTATGTACCTCTCAAGACATCTGCAACAACTGGAAAGGCCACAGAAATACCTCACTAAAAGAATCACAGGCCTAAAGCAGATGCCCTACGCTGACCGCCTTAAAAAAAATCCAGCTATACTCTGTCGCATATCGTCTACTCAGAGGTAATCTCTGCTTAACATACAAGGCCATGTCAAACCCAGAGCTGTTGGACATGCTACACTTAAAGAAATCCCAATCCCTCAGAGCCACACGCTCCAGGGATCTAAACCTTGTCATTACAATAAACAAAGCATGCTGGAGGGATAGGTTCCTGACCCAGAGACTCCCCAGACTCTGGAATAGACTGCTCATATATGTAAAGCAGAGCACCTCTTTGGCCCTCTTCAAAAGGAACCTTGATGACTGGATGGGAGAAAGGAAATTCACCCCGGGGATCACGTCAGTCATCCTGCTAGACATGGGTCCAAGGAAGTAAATAGTGTGGGAAGAAATAGCCAGTGAATTGTTATGGCTAGGCTTTTTATAGGCCCTAGGGCTGATAGCCTAGTACCAATCTATGAACAGACACCACAGTATGTAAAACCCACCAAAGTGAGGGGCTTTATCCCCCACAACCCCAATGTGGGGGTGCTGTGCCCCCCCCCCCCAACTATATATACCAAATCCAAGATCATATTACAGTGGGGAAAAGGACAAATGTGTGCTACTGGCCAACTACTTCCTGTCTCTGTGTATCTATGTAAATTTTTCGTGGATATAAACGATTGCTGAAATGAATGTTTGATGGTTAGGGTTTGATGAATAAAGGTTTGCTGAATTGAACCTTCAATGAATTAATATAGACCCCAAAAAACACATGAAATGTGCAGCCTGGTAATTTAAGTGTCTTTTAGATTAATTAATATAGACCCTAAAAAACACACAAATTATGTAGCCTAGTAATTTAAGTGTCTATCTGTCATACAGAATAAAAATACCAGGCCAAGCAGATTTCTTAAAACAGAAAACAAAATGGAAAAGGCAAAACAGAAAGCAGTTCTATCAATTTAACTCAGTGCAACTCACAGACAAAGTAGAAATTTACTTTGCTCACCTAGCAGGGTGTCAACAACAGTGCTTGTAGATTTGGCAGGCCTTGAGTCTTATCAGAAAATAATCTCTATACATAAGGAATTAATTCTCTATGAAAATCCAAAAGTCTTTTATGAACAATTTCTGTTTAGGCACAATATCTTTATAAACCCTGTCAAGGTGTATGGAAACAATTTCTAATCTTTAACCTCATGAGAAAAAGATCAGTCTTAAAGGAGGAGAGCCTCCTTGGTTTTGTACACTTTTGGATTCCCAGATATAACCTTTGTTTTTCTTTTTTTCCCCCACTTTGCAAACATATATATGGTCTTGTCAATAGTCCCTATAGCAAGTGCCTCATATAGCCAGTTATCTGTCTTTCAGCTTTAAATGCCTTTCTTTACTCCACGTTCCTATAAAAACTGTGTGTCTCTTAATATACATAGAGCTTCCTGTTCAGAATATTAGTGTCTATTAGTACTAAGGTACCACTTTATCGGCTTCCATAAGACAGATGTGAGAAGTACCTGATATGTCTGTCCTCATGGGACAAATTTGAAAACCCTTCTGTGGTTTTAGCTGTTAAAATGCTCATAATGTCCATCTCACACATCCTGTCAAAAGTGGCAATAACTGAATGAAGCAGGGATTTGTGCTTAAAATGCTTTTGGAGACACCACATTGTATACACACAGGCCAGTATTATGAGCACAAACCTATGGAAAGTGGTCAGTACTGAAGTATTTAACATATTAGAATGTGTTAAAAGCAATTTACTAAGTGATTTTTTCTACTGAAAGGGTTTGAGTACATTGTGACTTTGAAAACTTTGAACATGTGTAATGCAGACTTATCAACATGTTAAGAGTTAAGCTACATTTGTCCAAAACTTCTAGGGAATATGCACTTATGGCCATAATGACTTCATATTTATATCTCACTCCTAGGAACAAAAATAAATAGTTACAAGTTCACTACAGAATTAAACAACACTTTGAGAAACTCAAGAATTGTTACACTAATCAAACTGTGTTTACAACTGCGTAAAGAAAAAAAAAAAACTCAGACTTCTCAACTGTCCCTGATTTTGTCTTATATTTTTACCCTGTCAGTCATAAACTTGTTGATTTTCTGGTAAATCACTATGGATTACAGTCAGTCAGTAATGCTAAATAATAAAATGTCATACTTTTTTTCAGAGAATACATGCTGATGCAAAACTTGTTCTGTTAAATTTGTAAGTGAATAAGAGTAACATTTAAACGTTGCTCCTGATTGGGATTTTTTTCCCTATTTCAATTGGTTTTGTCCAGAAGTCTTTAGTAAATAAATTGAAAGATATGATTCAACTTCATTTTTTACAGAATAGTTAATTTTGATTCCTGGGCCGCATGCCACACCACTGAATCCATATTCCTTTGTAAATAAATTGCCAGAGCTCATGCCATAAATACTATAAGAAGGGTATAGTAACAATATTTTCTGACAGCTAAGTTTGGTAGCAGACTCATTAGCTTGTCTGCTATGTCAGAGAGTTTCCTATCCAGCTTAGTGTGTGTATTTGTGTGTGTGTGTGTGTGTGCGTGTTTTCATATGCATGCAAGCAAAAACAGTTAACCACTTTATGTCTTTTTTTTGTAGTTTTTTTTTAGCAAATCACAATATTCTAGCAGAACTAATCAAAATACAGGATAATGTCGCCCCTCCATTTACCCAGAAAAGTGCTTATGTGTGAGTTTTCTTTTATACTACTTTATTACTTTGCACTTTAGTATGTCTTTAGGTGAAAGTGTGTGTGTGTGATTGTGATTCAGAAGAAAGTCCTGGCAGTCTAGGAGTTTGGATATGACTTTAAGAATGCAAGTTAGATGTAAAGAAAAACTGTCATGCACAGTGTTTTAGTAGACTTTCAATATTTGGATGAAAACTCATAATTAGGTGAGACCAAGTTCAAGAAAAAATTTCTGTGCACTAACAATATTATGAAAACAGACATTGCATGTGGTATAAAATATGATGAGAGCTGAAGTTTAGGGATTCTGGTTATATACATATGGAGATGTGCAATTCAACTACCAGAACCTCAGTGACATACAAATCTGTCCTGCTGAGAATTGCAGTAAATGCTTTTTTTAACATCTGTCATATTGTTTAAATATCAGCTTGTCTAAAAAAAAAAGAGAAAGAGAGACTGAAAATATAATGGTATATATCACTCATGAGAAAATGGTGTGACTTAAGGTGTTAAAGTTGAATAATATAAGTAGAAAGAAGGTTGACTTGTATGTTTTGTGCAAATTGAAAGAGTAATTATTTATTAGTTTGAGTCATGCCATTCAAATATTATAAAACATTTTAAATTTATTATGTGCATTCTGTTTCTGAGTATTTCTGTTTTTGCGCTGATCATATTTAGTTGGTTAGTTAGTTAGTTAGTTAGTTAGTTAGTTAGTTAGTTAGTTAGTTAGTTAGTTAGTTAGTTAGTTTGCCAAGGTAGTACACTGATCACAGTAGACCATTTGCAGGTACAGTCCGGGTATGTATATATACTTGTCTGCAGTATATCTCTGTGCTGGTGCAGAAATTTAGACACACATTAACGAATGCTGCATACTAATCATAAACATTTTTTCATATAATCAAGAAATGAACTACTTTTCTTCATAAGTATTTGCTAAGTATTCATGAAGTAATGCAAAAGGTAGAATAAAATATAAAATATAATATTTGATAATCATGAAATGTTATTAAATGTAAGACTTCACTAAGTAAATTGGTTACAAAACAAACAAACAAATCAATAAGTATATAATCAATCAAAACCAAACAAATTAAATAATAATAATAATTTAGCTGTCCTAAGCTTGAGCACTGAACTAACAGAAGCACTGTCATTAATGCCATATTGGGGTGGGGGGCAGTGGTGTTTAATCTTAATTGGCGCAAAAAATCTTTGTACTTTAGCTTGGTTTCCCAAGGATCTGGAACAACGTCTTCAACCATACCAACATTGCATTTTGTGAAATTTAAAAGCATGGAAATGATTACCCAAAACCATGACACTATTTTAAAAAATGACATTTACACTTTTAGAAATTATAAGATATTTAATTATAGTGGTTTAGAAATTAATGTTGTACACTTCAATTTATTTTCAAAAGGTTTTAAATTTATTCCCTAAAGGAAAGCAAATATTTCTAGAGCCATAGTTGATTTGAAATTTTTTATTAGGAAAATGAATTTGGCTTTGTTATTTTGTAATGAACCAATGAACAGGCAATTACACACACCTCTGAGGAAGAAAAGCACCTTCAACCCACCACTCCACCCTCAACTTAAAAATCTGGACAATATTATGGATAGGGAAATCAGGAAAGAAGTTAACAATCATAGAGTTTATCCTAATCTTTCAAAAGAAGAAAAGAATCTTTTAGATTCTCTTAAAGGTGATAAAACTGTGTGAATTATGCAACCAGATAAGGGGGTTGTAACATTCTGATGGACAGTATCGTGTATGAATCTAAAATGGAAGAATTGTTGAGCGATACTAACAAATATTCAAGGGCTTCTATCAATGAAGTGAATATTGCCAATTCAAGAATTTACGTAATGCTTAATGACCTGTTATTGGAGGGTTCAATTAATCTAGATACTTTTAATTTTTTAACCAACAAGAACCCAAGAGTTTCCTTAGTATTTGGGATTCCAAAGGTCCATAAGGACCATTTGGACCCACCTAATCGATGTCATCAGAAGGCTCTATTGCAGCCCCTTTAGCAAAATTTATGGATGTCAAATTAAAACAACTAGCCATAAAAGGCCCAGTCATGCTTAAGGATTCTTGGGATTTTCTTAGACAAGTAAAACCTAGTCTTTATAGAGAGGACATGTAATTTGTCACCCTAGATATAGTGGACTTTTTTGGTTCCATTCCTCAAAATACAAATGGTTGGAGGATTCTATGAGAGAAAATAGTCACCTCAACCATAATGATTTTATTAATTGCCTGTTATTAATGGAAATAATACTTAAGAATAATTACATGTATTATGAAGGTGAATTTTACAAGCAGAACAAAGGGGTGGCGATGGGGGCCAAATGTGCGCCGACCTATGCTAACATTATTTTGACATGGTGGGAGACCAAATTTGTCTTTAATAGTGAAGTTAGTAGTTGTTGGTCTTTATACAAGCATTTTTGGATGATATTTGCATTTTTTGGACAGACAGCAAGGATAGATTCCAATAATTTGTTACCTATTTAAACAGTAATACTAATTTCTTGGATTTTACTTACAATATTGACTACCAGGAATTAACTTTCTTGGATGTTTCTCTTTCTAAGAGGAACGGTATTTTTTCTTCTAAGGTACACAGAAAAAGTACCTTTTCAAATTCTTACCTTCATTATGCTAGTGGACACCCATTTTTACAAAAGAGAAACCTTATAAAAGGTCAGTTGGTTAGGATTAGTCGTATGACATCACTTGATAAGGATTTTATGAAAGAATGTAGTTTTGTTGGTGATATGTTTAAGGAAAAGGGATATCCCGGTGCTTTAATTCAAGAAGTCACCTTAGAAGTTTTTGAAGGTAGAAAGAACAGATTTGCCCCAATACTTGGAAAGGACCAACCTATGCTCATTTCCTCAGAGCCCATTAATACACATATTTTCCCATGGATTGGGACGATGCCTTAACCATGGATTTCACAGGTGATACGGGGATTATTAGGTGTGTTATTAATAAGGAATGGGAAAGATTTAAGGAATTTTCAAACCTGGACATTTTATTTAAACAATCTTTAAAATGTACATATAGACTTTATTTCAGTTTGGGTGTGGGCAAGGTTCACAAGGTAATTATAAGAAGGTAAGCACTTTCAAATGTGGTTCGTGCTCCCAATGCCCCTACATATACAATGGATCTTTTATAGAAATTATTAGTAGGGACCAAAATATTAAGAGTAATTGTTTTTCAAAAAGCAATACTAGTGGTTTGGTTTACTTGGCCCAATGTAAGCAATGTAATTCATTCTACATAGGTAAGATGGAAAGAAAATTAAAAATGAGAATTTATGAGCATTTTTATAAAATTAAGAAAGGAAATATAAACAATGCTCTGTTCTGTCACAAAGAAGTGTGTCCACAAGCATCATTTTTATTTTTTGTATTAGAAGTGGTGCCTAAAGAAATTAGAGGGGGCATGTGGGAGGCCAAACTCGAATATCGACAGCTTTATTGGCAGATTGTACTGGATGCACGAGAACTCCAGGCCAGAATGACATGCTCTCCATTCTTCCAGTTCTTAAATTAAGGGCGGTCAAACTTTAATTTGCCACATGGTGATTCAGATATTAGTAGAAAAACTTTTTAAATCATTGTTATTTTTTAATTATTTGTTTATTTTTCAATTTGTTTTAAATTGTTGATTAAGCTGATACAAGTTTAACACACAAATGCAGTTTTATTACAACTCATTTTTTACATGCACATTATTTATTATGTTTATATACAAGAGATTTTTTATACATATGCAATTTGCCATATGGCCACTAGATGGTAGCAATACATTCACAAATTCACTGTTATTCATGCAATCATTTATTTTTCATTCAAATGTTTTAAAATGTTTTAAATATTCACTATTACTCAAGTATATAAATTGTGGTTTTATTATAACAATTTTAAAGTTAGTACTTATATTATTTATTTATTTATTTATTTATTCATTCATTTATATACAGTCATTTTACAGGATTGATTAACTTTGAATATTTAATGTTTTTTTTAAATCCTGCTCATGCATTCTGATTGGTTTTATATTAATTATTTTTAGATAGAGATTGGTCCTAGATTCTCAGCCACACATAAAAGTTTGCACTGTTTATCTTGGGGTATTTGCATCTGATGAAGTTTGTACGAAAACGTACTTTTAGTTGTCATAGCATTTATTTGTTGATGTGTTTTGGTGTCTTCTATCTATGTGTTACCAATTTTTACGTTGGTTGGCATGGCTTAATAAACTGTACATCCGTATTTCAGACTCGGACCCTCATTTGAATCTCATTGGCGAACTTTTAATTGTGTTCTTGAAATTTAAAAATTCCATGAATGCTTGAATAATGCATTATTGACTTTACCCTTTGTTATTTCATGACAGTTTTCATATATTCTGGTTATTAAGGATCTTTCCATTTTCCTTAAAAAAAACTGGGGCATATTTCCTACTTTACTAGGTATGCAATCCTCATGCTACCACATATCGATTTTTCAACTCTAAATTGTCTGCTAATAAAATGTTTGAACAGTAGCTACAATTACCACATTTTCATGTACCTTTGTGGATCTTTCATATTATTGGTGATGTAGCCTTACCTCTAATAATGTTTTCATATTACCAGCCATTTTGTAAACAAATCAAGGATAATCATACATTATTCTTAAAATGGCGTTGTTAGTTTTAAAAAGGTTCCATATATTATTAACTTCATGTGTACCAGAAGTATACTGCAAAGTGCCTTGTCAAAACTTTTTTTACCTAGAATAATCTTCTAAAGATATACTTTTTTTAAGAATTGTTCTTTTTTATGGAATATAAGTGAACTTCAAAATGATAGAAATATATCATTAAGGAAGCTAAAGTTATTAAAGCACCATTGATCATGTCGAACATTTGCTCTGATGAAGTTCATTAATCTTTTCATTGATCTGTTAATATAAACACGAGCCTAAGAAGCATCCTAACTAAACTCATGAATTTCATGCAACTAACACCCAATACTCTCCCAAATTAGCAGTCCTAACAGAAACGTGGCTAATACTGAACCTGCAAAACCAATAGGGAAGCGGCAGAGACAAACCGAGGAACAACCGAAGTACAACATCAAGAAAATGTTGATGGAATCAAGGAATCAATAGTGTTTAACATTTCAAGAAAAACTTTGATTGTAGGACAACGTAAACTTCTGTCTAGAGGTTTATCGTTTATACCAGGTCAATGTTCTTCTTTCAGTGACACTGTGGTTAGTTTAAAACTTTTTGTCCGTAATGTAATGTTGAAGATTACATATGGTAACAATGATCAGAAAAGTGATATTTTTAAAAAACCTAGCTTATATCTGCCAGTATTGCATCCTTTGTTAGAAACTTTTCATAAGAAATGTGAATATGATTTGCAGCAAGCATACAGACAGGGACATCTTAAAGATAAGTTTTTCAACTTAAATAATGAAGAATAATTGAGTTGCAGCATGATGATAGTATAATAATTAAAAATGCTGATAAGGGGGGTGGGATTGTTGTAATGGACCGCAACAATTATTTAACAACTGTGAATGCAATGTTGGCTGAAATAATGTTTATCTGAAGGTTAACCATGATGTATTAGAACATATGCATGGGCTAATTAATTCTACCTTGATGGACTGCATATGCAGTAATTTGATTTCAAAGGAATTGTTTGAATATTTTAAGGTTGATTTTCCCCTTGTACCTGTGCTCCAGGGCCTACCGAAAATTCACAAAAGTGTTTCTACCCCACCATTTAGACCAGTGGTCTCTGGTAATGGATGGCACACTGAGCCTTTTTCCATTTTTATAGAGAAGAAGCTTAGTTCGGTCCTGTTTAATGAAACACAGATATTAAATGATACAAAACAATTTTTACAAGTTTTATATGATTTTTGTGTAGCAAATGTAGTACATGATATCACTTTACTGGTTACATTAGATGTTGTTTCTTTGTTTACAGCTATCCCACACCAACAAGGGATAAGCATGGTTCATGATTTTTTCTTGGACAATAGTGGTTATGAAGCCAATGATGTGGATTTAATATGTATGTTTCTTGAAATAGTTCTGGAAAATAATGTTTTTCTTTTTGATGAACAGTTATATTTACAACAGGTTGGCGTAGCTGTGGGCACTTCTTGTGCCAACAGCTATGCCAACATAGTCATGGCTCAATGGGAGAGATGCTGTGTCCTTAATCAACATTCTTCATTGAGATTCTACTGTAGATTTGTAGATGATCTCTTTTTGTTGTGGGATGGTTCTGAATCACAGTTATTGGATTTTGTCAGTCATTTGAATACCACCACTGACTTCCTACATTTTACACACAATTTTTCTGTGAAGAACATAGACTTTAGATATCTCTGTCTGTAAGGATGATTTACAGAAGTTTAATACAACTTTATATAGGAAGTCATGCTGGAAAAATACACTGTTACAATGTGATAGTATGCATCCACGTTACATTTTTAAAAACATAATGATAGGTCAAAATATGCGTATCTCTAGACTGAATAATAATGATTAAAAATTTGATCAAGATATGGGTAGATTTAAACAAGAACTTAGTTCCAGGGGATATAAAAAGTCAGAAATTGACTACAATATTGGTGAAAGTTTGAAACAAAGACAAGGGAGAGGTAGGGTTTATTTTAATGAATGCCCTGCACAGAACGATTCTCAGATGGTAGTGTCTCGAGAAGGACATGTGCCTCTGTCAATACATTATATGAGTGATGTCTCAGGAATTTTGAATATTGTTAGATCAAATTGGTCCATTTTGCATATAGATGATGATATTAAGAAAGTAGTGGGGGTGCAGCCAAATGTTGTTTTTAAGAACAAGAAGTCACTGAAAAGGCAATTGTGCTATAAAGAAAATAAAAACAAATGGGATATGGTACACGTAGGTGCAATAGCTGTAATTTTTGTACGTTGGTTAATAATTCATCACTATTTAGACACCCAGTTACAAATTATGAGTATAGATTTAATTTACGGACCACTCGTAGAATGAGGAATTTAATTTATTTAGCTTGTTGCTGTGCTTGTACTTGTTTCTATATTGGAAAAACCAATAGGTCCCTGATGGAAAGAATGAGGGAACTTTCATATTGTATGAATACAGGGGGGGTCTGCGTAACGCACTAGCCAAGCATTTTATTGAAATGGGAACTTCACATACTTTTACATTTATGGTAATAGATTTGATTCAAGTTAATAATAGAGGTGGTGATATACGACATTTCACTGAAAGCAAGGAATTACATTGGATAGTAAATATGCAGGCTGATAAATTTCCAGGCTTGAATGGAAAGGTTTCTATCAAGCCTGTTTTAAAGGTACATAGTCTCTTTAAATAGAGCTTTTAAACCAAGTATTTTAATGAAGTTCAACTAATGATGTCATTGATTGTTTTATTGGCTTCTGAATCTGTACATAATGTGCTGTTTTTTTTCATTTTTTGGTCTGAAGAAGCACAACTATATGTGTGAAAGCGCTTATCTATTATTAATTAAATATTTCCACGTGTATTGGCAGTCGTGTATCTGTGCTTTTGTACTTTTAACATAATACCGAACCTACTGGATAGTGAAATTCTAACCCATGGTTATAACATACATAGATACCACAGGCCTCATAAACAAGGCGGTGGCATAGCTGTAATATATAAAAGTACTGTCAAACTAGAAAGACTTCAAATAAATGCACCACCAGACCTCTTGAATTCTGAAATTCTAATTGCCCGCCTTCAACTAAAGTTTAACAAGCACATCATTATAATACCTACTTATATACCCCAAGGTAACAACCCAGATATTATTAAATAACTTTTATGTGGTGTGCCTCAGCTTTTAGTCAAGAAACAATAATAATGGGGGATTTCAACATGGACTGGTACACCTGTTCCTCAGAAAACCCTCCTATTTTATTAACCTCCATGGTTTCTGTCAAAATATACAATCCCCTACAAGATTTGACAAATATAACAAAAAAGAATCAGTCCTAGTCTGGACGCTAACAAACAAATCCTCTCTCTGTCACCAATCTGGCTGCCTCCTTGACAGTCTAAGCAATCACCTACCCATTTACCTTCTTAGGTACCACATTTGTCCTACTAAAAATATCATTTCCAAACTTGTCAGCAACAAAAGACATTTTTTCCCCTGAAGTCTTCAAATCCCTCCTGCAACAATGTGTCTGGTCCCCATTAAAGTATCTGAACCTTGACTCAGCTGTTCAATATTTCAATGACAAATTCCTCAATATCCTAAACAACCTAGCTCCCCTTAGAAAGACCCATTCTAACTCCAAGCACATACCATGGCTTACCAATGACATGAAGCAGTTCCTCAAACAGAAACATAGAGCCAGGTCCCTAAACCATAAGACCAAAAATCAAAACTCCCTTTTTACCTACTGTGAAAATCTGAAAGGCTGCCATCCCGGCTAGATAGAATTTTGTAGATAACTCTATGTCATTGTAAATATTAATATAATCCACAGGCTGTTTTACAAATGTAAGAAAACTAAGTGTAAGAAAAACTGTTATATGCTCTGAACTTCAAAAATGTAACCACAGTGCACCCTGATGGAAGAAGGCTGATAAAATAAAGCATTTTATGACTGTTTGATCTCAGGGCTCGGAAACAGAACATCTGGACGAAGGAATTCTTTCTATAGTCTTAGAACAAGAGTTAATTGCTAGATTTTACATGTATAATGTCTTTTATTGCTGTGGCTTCCTGACCAGGTGCAAGCTTACTAAGACATATACATTTAGAGTTTCTGGTAGACTGGGAACTACAGAAGTGTCAAGAATGATGTAATCTAAAACAAGTCAGCAGTGATGTACTATCAATGTAAGAGATCTGAGAGAGAAAGAGATAGCATTTTGCATTTGTCTTCAGAACTGACAACATCACCAGCACTCTGTGTTTGCTCTGTATGCAGGTTACTTTATTTAGAACATTATTGCTCTTAGAGTTAGGCATTTAGTCAGATTTAGTCTAGCTGTTTTCTATATTTATGTCAGACTATCCAACAATATTGTTTTAAAGTTTCCTGTGATTTCTGAACTCTTGACTAGCACTGTGTTTAATTGAGAAGATTTGTCATTTGTTTTTATTATTTATTATTAAATATTTTTAAACCTTTCAACTGTGGCTGCTTTGTGTAGAGACAATTTAAGCTAGAGTGCTTGCATGTATTTAGTGATACTGTACTAAGCTGCTCCTATAGCCTTAAAAGTTCTGGTCATACTTACTAGTTGGATAACAGTATTATTACACAGTGAAACTGGTCAGCCTTTGAGAAGGTCCTTATAATAGCTGATAAGTAAGGGTTCTGGTGGCAGTGGATTACTACCTTATAGCCTGGGCAGAAGGGGCATACCTAGGGAACCTATGCCAGCCTTCCCAGGAGTGTCTGTGTGTTTGTATATAAATCATATCTCAAAGTGTGTGAGTCAGCTACTTGGGCAGGGACACGAACACTGAGGGAGTACTTGGAGGAAATGGCTTGGAACCCTGGCTAAGGACTCCACTCTACAGCTGTGCCAGTGGGGAGTCTTACTGGTGATCAGGAGAGAAAGGGAGAAACTAGACCCAGACTGACTGTGATCTCTGTGTGTTCTTAAGGGAAATTGTACTTTACTGTTTGTGTACTTGTTATCCTCCCAATGTGCACACCCATCACAGGTGTTAGTGGTGAAGATTGAGGTTCCTTGATTACTTGGCCAGTGCATGGGCATCACATATTAATTGTTTGGCAGTGGTGGGATATCTACATAAAATATTAATTGTTTGATTGTGGTGAGTTAGCCACATCACAAACTAATTGGCTTGTAGTGGTGCAGACATTAAATTACTGTAGCTTCAGTACAGAGATCACTGAAGGTGTTTTTGGTATTCTAAATCAGCCACACAGTGAATATTCAGAGTTCAGCTCACAACTGTTTTATTTCTTTTGTTAGCTTAGTTAGTTAGGGAGAGCAGGCAAGCATGTCAGCAGAGGAGTATGGCAAGCTGACAAGGAGCCAGTTGGCTAAGATGTGCCAGGCTAAAGGACTGATGCATGGAAACCTGACTAAGGCAGACATGACTGCAGCTTTCGTCACAGGAACATCAGAAAACAGCAATTAGGAGGATGATCAGACTGGCCGTGGAGATGTACAACACTCAGAGAATGGATAGCTCAACCTTTCTACAGATGACTTAAAAATCCATCTGGAGCTAAAGAGACTTGAGTTGGAGGCCAGCCATTTGAAAATGGAAGCAGTGGAGAGGGAGAGGCAGAGGCAGCATGAAAAGGAGATGCTGACTCTTCACCAGAGTCATGGAGGTAATAGGAAAAGGAGTAAATGGACCACAGAAGCAGAAAAGGTCAGTAAATTTCTTCCACAGTTTACAGAGGGGGATAATTTTGTTTCCTTCATTCATATGTTTTAGAGGGTATGTAAACAGTATGATGCTGACCAAAAGCTCTGGGTATGGTTCCTGACCCCCTTATTCCATGGTAAAGCTGTAAATGTACTTTCCAAATTATCTGATCATGAATTGTTTGATTATACTGCTGTTAAGAATTGTTTGTTAGAATTTTTTAAGCTAACATGTGAAACTTATAGGGAAAAGGTTTGTGAGCACAGAAGCAACATAGATGAAAGTGTGTGTAAATATGTTGCTGAACTGAGCACTTATTTTCATAGGTGGGTGAATAGATGTCAGGTCACCACTTTTGAAGGGCTGGCAGACTGTTTGGTGAGGGAACAAGCCCTTAGCACTTCGCCTGAGGACATGAGGATCTGGTTAGCTGATAGACAATGTGCTACTTCAGATGAGTTGGGGAAGAAGGAGACCTATACCTAGCAAGCAGGGCACCCCTGCATAGGAAAGGGACACCCAATGCTGCTCATGGGTCTAAGGGACCCATGGTGGGCAGCACAGACTGCCCCAACAGAATCTGCCAGTAGCAGGAGAAGCAAATAGTCCAGGTACACATCCAGGACCTAGGGTTAAATGTTTTGAATGCAACCAGTGGGGTCATGTGGCATATAGATGTTCGCAGAGGCAAGGTGGGGAACAAAAGGTGAGGGAGCCAATAAGTGGGAAGAAAAAATTCCAACAGTAGGCTGTCATGAGACAACAGGGGTGGCAAACTACCATCCTGCAGATGTCCTGATTGGGAAGGATTTGGATGAGGCAGTACCATGTGTTAATGCAGTTACACACAGGCAGGCTTGGAGACAAGCATGTGGTTCTGGTAGCCTGGGGGAGACTCAGACAGACCTCACATTTGCAGTCAGGACTGGTGAGATAGTTACTTCAGGGAAGGAGCTACCCTGCAGTACTGAAACTGAAGGTGAGCCATAGCTGCTTGTAGGTACTGTTGGACCCTTGGACAGAGTGACTGCAAAGGTAGAGGTGATTAGTAGTACCCAGGCTGACAGTGAGGCACCACTGTCAGAGGACACCAGACTTCCTGTGGAAGAAGAGATGGGATGGGTTACAAAGAGAGAGTTGAGACAGGCTCAGATCTCAGACCCTACATTGCAAGGCCTGAGGCAGGCAGCTAGTGAGGCACCTGATTCTCAAGGGAAGAGGGAATCTGTATACTGGGACAAAGAGCGACTATATAGAGAGTGGACGCCTGAGGGAGGGCTAGAAGGTGAGAGAATACAGCAGTTGGTAGTCCCTAGAGCCTACCATCTGGTGCTTCTAGCCATAGCCCATGATATTCCCTTTGCAGGTCATATGGGCATTAAACATACAAAGAGACATATTATGCAGAACGTTTATTGGCCTGGAATTTCCAAAGATGTAACAGGGTACTGGAGGACCCGGGAGCAGTGCCAAAAAGTAGGCAAGGCAGAAGACAAGGTGAGAGCTCCTTTGATGCCTTTGCCTGTGATTGAGGAGCCATTTCAGAGGGTAGCTATTGATATTGTGGGGCCTCTGAGTAACTCAAGTTCAACAGGGAAAAAGTACACCCTAATTGTAGTAGATTATGCTACAAGATACCCTGAGGCAGTGACTTTGTCTTCTGTTGAGATAGAAAATGTGGCAAATACTTTGTTAAAGATTTTCAGCAGACTAGGTTTCCCAAAAGAAATACTGACTGTCAGAGGTGCCAATTTCATGTCAGACCTGCTGGCTTGTCTGTGGAAGTACTGTGGGGTGAAGCACTTAAAGACCACACCCTACCATGCTCAGACTAATGATCTTGTTGAGAGGTTAAACTCTACAATCAAGTCCATGCTATGGGCATTTACACACCAGTTTAAGAGGGAGTGGGACAACTATTTGCCCCATCTGTTTGCTTACAGAGAGGTTCCACAGGAATCCATAAGTTTTTCACCCTTTGGGTTGTTGTATGGGCATAGGGTGAGGGGACCTCTAGATTTAATTTGTGATGGGTGGGAAGGTGAGTGTGAATTTCACAAGGAGTCTGTTGTGGCACATGTCCTAAACCTCAGGAAAAGGCTCAGAGAACTCATGGGCTTGGCCCAGGAGAACCTGGTAGAAGTCCAACAACAGAAAAAGGTATGGTATGACAGGAATGCTTGAGCTAGAGAGTATGCTGTAGGGCAGCAGGTAATGGTTCTCCTTCCTGTCAGACACAACAAGCTTCAAGCAGCTTTGGAAGGACCCTACAAGGTGGTAAGGAAGGTAACATGATGAAACCTTACCATGATAGGGAGGCCCTTGTGTTGAGTATTTGCAATGGATTGCAGCAGGAGTCTGAGGGAGATCTGGTGGCTGATCTCCACAGTGAGATTCAGACTGACACCTCAGTGGAAGGGGTAGCAATATCCCAGCAGCTATCTCCAACCCAGGTTCATGAAATTTGAGCAGTGTTACAGGAGTTTGGGAACATGTTCACTGTGAAACCAGGGTGCACCCATCTGGTGCAGTACCAGGTGGATACAAGATTCCAAAGGCCTATTAGGCAGGCCCCTTATAGGGTGCCTGAGAGAGTCAAACAGACACTGAGGGAGGAGATACAGGAAATGGTGGATCTAGAAGTTATTCAGGATTCCAACAGTCCATGGGTCTCCCCACTGGTTGGCAGCACCAGGTTTTGTGTGGACTACAGGAAATTAAATAGTCACACAGATTCAGATGCTTACCCCATGCCTAGGACAGATGAAGCCCTAGAGCAGCAGGGTAGGGCTAAGTATCTTACAACCATTGATCTTATCAAGGGTTACTGGCAGGTGCCTTTGATTCCCAGTGCTAGAGAGAGGTCAGCCTTTGTGACTCCTTTTGGCTTGTATGAGTTCACAAATATGCCCTTTGGGAAAAAAAATGTCCCAGCAACTTTTCAGAAGCTGGTAGATCATATCCTAGCAGAAGCAGGAGGGTTTGCTACCTAGATGATATTACCATCTACAGCCATTTCTGGCAAGAGCACCTTCAGCATGTCAGGGAGGTGCTGGGCAGACTACAGAGGGCAGGGTTGAACATTATGCCGAGCAAATCTCAAGTGGATATGGCAGAGGTCTCCTATCTGGGACATAGAGTGGGGAGTGGTAAGATCAGGCAAAAACCTGCCAAAGTAGAAGCCATTCAAGCATGGCCTACACCCGTTACCAAGAAGCAGGTGAGGGGATTCATAGGGACAGCATGGTACTATAGAAAGTTCGTCCCCAGTTATAGTACCATAGCTGATCTCCTCATAGACCTGACAAGGAAAAACAGGCCAGATAAGGTAGTGTGGACCACAGCATGTGAGCAGACATTCCAGAAACTTAAAGAAGCTTTGGAAGGACCCCCTGTGTTAGCCAGTCCAGATTACAGCAAAGAATTTGTTGTGCAGGTGGATGCTTTGAACTATGGGATGGGGGTTGTACTTAGCCAGATTACTGCTGGGGGAGAAGAGCACCCAGTGATTTATCTCAGTCATAGGCTCCAACCCAGGAGGAATGCTATGCAGCTGTAGAAAATAAATATTTAGCCATAGTGTGGGCACTGCAGAAACATCAGCCTTATCTATATGGAAGGAAATTCACTGTAGTTACAGATCAAAATCCCCTAACATGGTTACAATGAGCCAGCCAGCAAAATGCCAAGTTACTAAGATAGAGCGTAGGGTTACAAACATATGATATGTCAGTGCAGCACCGCAGTGGGATTACCAATGCCAATGCTGATGGGCTATCAAGACAGGGAATGGGGTAAGTTATATCAGATAGACCTACCTCTCTCAAGCAACATTTCTCAAGGGTCACTTGAAAAACAAGCTTGAGTTCTCGAGGGGGGGGTGAAATACTGAAAGGCTGCCAGCCTAGCTAGATAGAATTTTGTAGATAATTCTATGTCATTGTAAATGTTAATATAACCCACTGGCTGTTTTGCAAATGTAAGAAAACTAAATGTAAGCAAAACTGTACTATATGTTCTGAACATCAAAAATGTAACCACAGTGCACCCTGCTGGAAGAAAACTGATAAAGTAAAGCATTTTATGGCTGTTTGATCCCAGGGTTCGGAGACGGGATGTCTGGATGAAGGAATTCTTTCTATTATCTTAGGACAAGAGTTAATTGCTAGACTTTACATGTATGTTTGTTTGTGCCTTTCGGCTTTTCCCGGTTAGGGGTCGCCACAGCGGAACTCCGGTCCGCTAATGATTGGTAGTGGATTTTTACGTACCGGGTTACCAGCCCTGACGCACAACCTTCAACAAAGGCACGCCCCATTCATGTATGCCTCCACACAGAAGATGCTCTTGCTGAGAATCGAATGGGAAAACGTCTTGCTATGAGGCGACAACGCTACTGCAGCACCACCACCGCAGTTACTTTACATCTATAATGTCTTTTATTGCTGTGGCTTCCTGACCAGGTGGAAGCTTACAAAGAAATGTAAATTTAGAGTTTCTGGTAGACTGGGAGACAGAGAAGTGTCAAGAATAATGTAATCTAAAATGAGCCATCAGTGATGTATTATCAATTTAAGAGCTATCAGAGAGAAAAAGAATTTTGCATTTGTCTTCAGAACTGACATCACCAGCACTCTGCCTTTGCTCTGTATGTATGCAAGTTTATTTAGAACAGTATTGCTCTTAGAGTTAGATAGGCATTTAGTCAGATTTAGTCTAGCTGTTTTCTGTATTAATGTCAGACAATCCAACAATATTGTTTTAAAGTTTCCTGTGATTTCTGAACTCCTGACTAGCACTGTATTGAATTGAGGAGATTTGTTTTGTGTTTTTATTATTTATTATTAAATATTTTTAAACCTTTCAATCTTGGCTGTTTTGTGTAGAGATAATTTAAGCGCTAGAGTACTTGCATGTATTTAGTGATACTGTACTAAGCCACTCCAATAACCTTAAAAGTTTTGGTCACACTTACTAATTGAATAACAGTATTATTACACAGCGAAATTGGTCACCCTTTGGGAAGAGCCTTATAGTAGCTGATAAGTAGGGGTTCTGTTGGCTGTGGATTACTTCCTTATAGCCTGAGCAGAAGGGGCATACCTAGGCAACCTGTGCCAGCCTTCCCCAGGAGTGTTTGTGTGTTTGTATATATATCATATCTCAAAGTGTGTGTGTGTGTGTGTGTGTGTGTGTGTGTGTGTGTGTGTGTGTGTGTGTGTGTGTGTGTGTGTCAGCTACTTGGGCAAGGACACAAAGCACTGGTGGGACAGAGGGAGTCCTAAGAGGACTTGGCTTGGAACCCTCTATAGCTGTGCCAGTGGGGGGTTTTACTGGGAATCTGGAGAGAAAGGGAGAAACCAGACCCAGACTGACTGTGATCTCTGTGTGCTCTTAAGGGAAATTGTACTTTACTGTGTGTGTACTTGTTATCCTCCCAATGTGCACGCCCATCACTGGTATTAATGGTGAGGATTGAGGCTCCTTGATTACTGGGCCAGTGCATGGGCATCACACCTGCCATCAGTTATGTACTCTTGCCAAAAAACAGATCAGGCATTACAAAAAGCTATACTATAGAACACTGCAACAAAACAATCCCCAGATATTTTGGGGAGCCATCAAACAACTACTAAAGCCTGGACAGATCACAACGCCAGTTCCAACCACAACAATTTCCACAGATAGCAATGCCTCACAATTTAATTCACACTTAATCAACTCTATACTCTTCCCTAGTAAAAACAAAAGCAACAGTAAAACTCCCCTATCTATTCCTAATGAATTAGACAGAATCCTCTATTCCTTTTCATTCAAACAAATTCAAACTAATACCATCAAAAAACATCTGTCCAAACTTAAGCCCTCCTCCCTTGCAGTTGACTAACTCCCAATGAATTTCTAAACCTAGCATCAGATGCATTCTCCTACCTCATATCTCTCCTAATAAACCATTCCATTGCTGAGCAGCACATCCCCAAACTCTGGAAAGTATCTTATATCATCCCTCTTCTCTACTGAGTTCTCAAATACTGGCCAATTGCCCTCCTCCCTCTGATAGGCATGATTCTTGAAAAATGCATACACAGAAAACACCTCGACTGTCTACTAAGCAATAATCTCCTATCGGCACGTCAACATGCCTTCAGACCTAAACACAGTACAGGAAACACTACAACAAACCTCGCATGCAGGGCTGGTGCAACAGCCAAAAGAAACTTCAATAGTATCCAAAAAACAATAGCCAGCACCATAGAACACACTTTAATTATTTTTTAACAGCGAAAAGTGTGAACACAAAATCATACCGGTTTCGGCATATAGCCTTCTTCAGTGATACCAAAATATTCAATTAACTGACTATATATAGCCAGAAAGCTAACTAGCTATGCAAATTAATGAGAGTCCATTTAAAGTTGTATGTTACAATTTAAATTGGGTTAATAAATACACCCCGTTTTTACATGTATAATGATTTCCCAGGGAAACACAATCATCCCGTGTATAGGACCACATGCTTATAATGAAAGGTTTACAAAGTTTATACAAAAAACTTATAAATGTTCATTTAAGCCTGGATAAAACAATCCACCAAGTCTAATAATCCATGCTTTTTCTTTGTGATTCAACAAATCATGGCAACCAGATTTATCATTATAATCCCCCCTGATAACATCAATAATCTGAAAATAAAATTTGGCCTTAGTATGATTCAAGGTATGTTTATATAAATCACTGGTTCAGTGTTTGTTTCTAACATTACTCAAATGTTCAGATATCCTAATTCTAAGTAGTTTGCATCCTAAACATATTTTTAAAAACATCCCCAAGTCCCAATTTTTAAGAATTAAAAGAATATGCTCCAATAGGGACAATTCTGAATTTTTTCAGCAGGATCTTAGGAAGAGATTTCTTGCCAGGGGATATAAATATGTTGATGTAGTTTCAGCCTCCAAGTGGGTTCAACAGTTCATTCGTGAGGACTTATTGCAATATAGGGAGAAAAATATCTCTGTGGTCACACAAATTAGATGTATTACAACCTTTGGAAGAAATATTAATGTTATCAAAAGAGTGATCAATAATAATCAGAATATTTTGATGACTAACCCAAAGCTTGTTGATATTCTGCCACAGGAATGTTTGTTTTCTTATAGGAGAGGTCATACATTGGGCTCCTACATGAATTGGTACAAGAAAGGTAGAAATCTAAATGTTGGAGGGATACAACGTACATTGTCAGGAGTCGAACTAAGGGGTTGTTTCCCTTGTGGTCACTGCTCTTTTTGTGTTCATATCAAAAAGTCGAAGGAATTTTCTAGTAAAAATGTTACAAACATTTTTGATATTATATGTTTTGGTACCTGTGGAACCAGTTGGGTTATCTATTTGGTGACCTGTTCTTGTCTAGCTTTTTACATAGGCCAAACATCTAGACCGTTCAGAATTAGGATATCTGAACATTTGAGTAATGTTAGAAACAAACACTGTACCACTGCTTTATATAAACATACATTGATTCATACTAAGGCCAAATTTTATTTTCAGATACTGATGTTATCAGGGGCGATTATAATGATAAATCTGGTTGCCATGATTTGTTGAATCACAAAGAAAAAGCATGGATTATTAGACTTGGTGGATTGTTTTATCCAGGCTTAAATGAACATTTATAAGTTTTTTGTATAAACTTTGTAAACCTTTCATTATAAGCATGTGGTCCTATACACTGGATGATTGTGTTTCCCTGGGAAATCTTTATACATGTAAAAACTGGGTGTATTTATTAGCCCAATTTAAATTGTAACGTACAACTTTAAATGGACTCTCATCAATTTGTATAGCTAGTTAGCTTTCTGGCTATATATAGTTAGTTAATTGAATGTTTTGGTATCACTGAAGAAGGCTATATGCCAAAACCGGTATGATTTTATATTCACACTTTTCGCTGTTAAAAAATAATTAAAGTGTGTTCTATGGTGCTGGCTATTGCTTTTTGGATACAAAACACAGTACAACCACTGCCCTTGTTAGTTCTACAAACTCAACCAATGAGCTCTGAAATGACAACTAGCTTGTCTTGTCTATCTTTCTTGATATGTCTAAGACCTTTGATACAGAATCCCACCAAACACTACTAAATGAGCTAGCTTCCTTAAACCTAACCCAGCCAGCTCTCTTCTAGTTTCTCAATTAAGTGACGGGCAACAGGCAGTTAAGTGGCAAAATGAACTCTGCACCCTATTACTGGTCTCAGTAGGAGTACCCGAAGACACAATTCTCAATCCATTGCTCTTCACCATATTCACCAGCAGGCTCAGCACAGCCACTCATCATGCAACCATCATTCAATGCGCCAATGACTCTTCCCTCATACGTTCAGCTTGCTCCCTACCAGAACTCCTATACACAACCAACAATCTTTCCAAGACATTGAAAAATACCTCTCAGACTCTCAACTCATACAAATAAAGCAAAGCATATGGTCGTCACTAATAGCAAAGTTCTTGATAACTCTTCCCCCCTTCACCATCTACTCAGCCAATAAAATGAAAATTGAACCTGTTCTGCACACCAAACTCCTTGGAGTCACAATTGACAACAACCTAAAATTTGACAAATGCCTCGTTATAACTACAAAAAGGTCCACATCAAGCTAGGCTCACTATACAGAGTCAAGCCATACCTAACCGAGGCCATTAGCATTCTATAGCTAGGACTCATCTACTCTCTACCCTTCTATATGCCTTACCAATACTCACTAATCTCAGAAATCAGATTTAAGCAAACTGGAGTCCTGCTATCACAAAATTGAAAGATTTGCTACTAACCTCCCTTACAGATTATATCACTGCACAGCACTTCATAACCTAAATTGGATTGAACTCCTCAATCTCCTATCCCTCAACCAACTAACTTTCATTCATTCCATCTTCCACCACCCTGACAACAGGCTTAGTGCAGCCCTACACAAATAGCATGCCACTAAGGTCCTCCAACAAACTACTACTCAAAGTAACTAAATCTAATAATTGTTACGATAACTCTCTGTTCTCCCACCAAATATCTGAGTCCTGGAATTCCATGCTTCAAACAATACTAAATTCTAACAACACATCCAAATTTAAATTACTGCTTAAGGAATACCTAACCAAAAATCTGTTTTTGCTCCTGCACTAATCCAGGCTCATCATTCTCCCCTTCCTCGTTCTTACAACCAAAATATCTCTTCCCTTACTAAATTCTAACCTCCAAACTATCCCTTCTCTCACAAAATTCAAATTTCTCTCTACCCATCTCAAGCTCACTACTGCTTCCAGTAACTCCAGGAAAAGCAGTAATGGTAGAAACATCTAAAAAAGCACCTAGTACACATTATTCCAAATAACTCAAGCCAAAATTCAGAGGGACACAGATGCTATTGTCTCCATGGAACCTCTAAAACCAAAATCAAGAAACAAACTCCCAGCGCTAGCAAATCCAACCATTTTCAAAACACATATAAAGTCCAGTAAAAATTCTTACTTTTAATATTGATGTTAAAGCGTATTGAATAAGATATTCAAAAAATCTAAATGAAAGGAAGATGAAAAATAATTATATTCCAAAGTATCTTAGGCAGCTGAAAGTGTCCCAGTCACCCACCTGCCATAAACTTGGGCTAATCTACACAGCTATGTTGTGCTGGACTATGACATGACCAATTTACTCTGTCACTGGACTTGACTTGAAAAGTAATACCACAACATCTGGAAAGTAACCTTTTATTTGTTTTGTTTTATTCATTAAATTATGCTAGTGCTAATGTAAAAGTCCTGCTTTATGCTGTAGTATTTTCTATCTGTAACTGGTCTAGCTGATATTCCCTGGTGAGCTAAGGTACTGCTGATGATTTATCTGACATGAGCTACTATTGCTTACTTAGCAGTGTGAGCATTACTTGTCTTGTGTCCTCTTCTGGCCTGGGGCCTGGTTTAAACATGTGTTTGCAGATTGTTCCACTGCATTGTACAGTACTGTGACATGACCAACTTGTCATCATCATCATAATCAACCCCTTTTTTCCCTATAACTACATGGGGTTGGGGTAGTGTGTCATTTGTTGCCATTTATCCCTATTCAATGCCATACACTAATGCCCAACTGCCACAGGTCTTCTCTCAATCAATCCAGCTACCTCTTTGCTTCATGCCTTCTTTTCTTATTGTCCTTTTCCTGTATGCCCTAAATCTTTTAGACAAGATTGTCTTCTGCTTATCTGAACATGTGCTTATAATGTGTTCTGTTTGACCTTGCTTCTTTGGCTTCTGCTCTTATGTCCTCATTTCTTTGTCTGTCTCACATTGTGCCTTCTACCACTGGTCTCAGACACTTCATCGCCATCACCTCTAGTCTACTCAGCTGCTCTGCTTTTACTGCCTGGATTTCTGGACCACAGTGTTGTTGGATATAGCATTGCTAATTGCCATTCCTTGCTGTGTATTTCTAAACTGTGACTGATTGTTTACTGTTTTGCTACACTCAATCTTTGCTATGGCTGACTATTAACTGCTCACTGCCCTGCTACACTTGATCCTTGCTATGGCTGGCTATTAAATGCCCTGCAATGCTGGATCAGTATTGTGATAGCACTATACAAATTGCTGCATTAATTGTTGCTTTTTCACACTGTATTTACTACCCTAACATCCAGGTCTACTGTTGATACCTTGAGTAATGTATTGTTGCACCTATGACTACTGTACTTAATATTCCTTGTAATATTTTGCCTATTGTATTATCTCTGTTATGGAATATTGTGAAATTGTGCCTATTATATTAATGGCTATGCAAAGTCTTGGTGACAATTGTATCGGTGGCTTACGGATTATTAGGCTATGGCATCCATGCATGCTGCTCAGTCATATACTATACTGGCCACCAAATTTTAATATTCCTGCTTGCTGTTCAGGCAGACCTCTCAACTGTCCCTTTTTTCGGGGAACATTTCAATCTTGTACTCAAAAATGCAGTGCATAACTGCTGCTCACCCGTTATCATGTCCTCACTGGTCATATAAGATAACTGTACTGTTTTACATGGCATTGTGCAACAGCATAGGTCATTACCCAATCTGGCTATCTTTAGAGATGTACCTAAACTAATTTCCATGTACTTAATAATGACCCGTGACAATCTCTCACTACTCCATGATCATATAGCAAATACTGCCACATATCTCAAAGCTCAGATTTTGCACAGAAACTCATATTACTATTTGCCACATATGCATCCCCAAATTTGAAAACAAATGCCTCTAATGGAACTCAGTAATAAACAGACTCTACAACAAAAGGAAAAAAAATCACAGCCTGAACAACAGAACAAAAAAAAAATAATGTGTTATGATTAACTTAAAAAGCTAGACCAGATCTGACCTTTCCTGCCATTCTCTTGTCTGTACTCTGATGCAACCTTTTCAATATGGCAAACACCCATGACTTTCTATAATTGTTCTACACACACTGAATCTTTCATTATATATACATTTTGGTAATTTTATGTTCACTTACACTTCACTTTCATTGTATCTGTACTATACTGAAAACATTGTAACTGTTATTGTACATTATCCCTAGGCTGAGACTGAAATTGATCAGAATCGATCATTGTTCTATCTTGGTTAACAAATTTGAATAAATAAATAGGACTTCTTGGTGTGAAAAACATCTTTCCCAAAGAATTCCACACATCGGGAACAAACCTCCATTTTCTGTAAAACAAGACACAGTCTTCACTTAATTCAAATCTAACTTAGACAAATAGAGGTGAAACTGCACATTCACCCCAGGCCTATCCAATTTTCTTTGATCATGTTAAAATTAATTATAGACAAGGAGATTAATGAGTCTGATGTACCAGTGGGACTATAGTGGTTAAACCTAATTAAAACTCAGGATACTGTTAAGTACCCCACTTCCAGGTTTCAAACATCTTTAGCATAGTAAACAGTTGTTCAAGTTATCTTTCTTTAAGTCTTTCTCAGTAATATGTTACAAGTGACCCATACTCTCAATATAAGACTCAGCAATAATGTGTCTTTTCATTTCACCCATCATCCACTCCTCAACATCTGAACACAAAGTGGTATCCAGTAAGTCAATCTCTGTTACCCCATATTAAATCTTCTTTTTCCAATCAGAATTTGAAATAACAGTGTACCCTTTTCTTTATATGATCCCACTGTTTATTCATGTCACATAAGGTGGTTACCCTAAATACTAGATGGGTCTATATTACGTTGCAAAATCTAATTACGGTGAACACCTTTTCATCATCACAAAATCAGCTAAACCAATTGCTAAGTTTAATAAGGGCAAAGATATAGTTGACTAACTACAGAACATTGCCCTTTTCTCCACTGTAGTGTCATCTCAGAGTTGGTATATATAGTTGGGGGGGGGTGTGGAGGGCAGAGGCCCCCACAACGGCGATGTAGGGCTGAAGCCCCCCACTTAGGTGGGTTTGATTCAACATGGATTTTGGTTCATTGTGGTCCTGTAATTAGATTTTGGTGACGTAATATAGACCCTACTAAGTAATGTATACGTTATTCACTCATGAAATTGTCAGCAGTGAAAAATAATCATTCTCAAAAAAAGTGGTGAATACAATAATGAAATACTCTACTTATATTTATTTTTGTTATACTCACTTTTCATCTTTCAGCTGCAGTTCACACCCAGTTACTCTAAAGATGTTATTTCCCAACACGTATTACCCAACTTAAAGACACTGGTCGCTTCCAATGTTTCTATGGCCAGCAGTCAAAATAAATAAACAGTGTCATTTTTTATTTTTTTCAGAATTGTAAAACATCTCCATTAGTTCCCCCACCTCTTCAAATACTACTGCTAGCTGTTATAGCTCACTAGGCCTTCACTATTAAAACACCGCAACATGAAAAGACTGAAACTTTTCTTAAACATTAAACTCAATCTCATACTGAAGTCCTTTTGTTACTTCTGTGATGGCCATTAAAAGGCAGAAGTAAATAAAGATTACCTTTAGTGGTTTTTAGATATATTTTTCTAGTTTGCGTCTACCATTGTACCTTTTAAAAAACAGACATTTCATAAGCACCAGAGAGCTGGCATGGGAAGATACATGCAAAAGTCAGAAACAATGTCCACTAATAAATAAGAACAAGTGACTGGAGTCACCTGAATGTTTACTGGGGTGCAGTAAAAGAGGGAGATGTGTATCTTTGATACAGGCTAGCTGTGGAAAAGTGATCTATAAATCTTGCTCCGAGTAGAGGAAAAGTCAATGCACTGGCATGAGAGAAAATGAAGCCTGCAGGTTTATTCAGAAACCTTTCTGTAACTGATAATAAAAAGAGAGGTTAAACTAGAGATGCTGAGAGACATGGTAACTGATTACAGTAAGTACTGTTAAGTTCTTCAGCTACAAAGTTTGTATGGACTGATTTTATATATATACATAGGTGTG
Source organism: Protopterus annectens (assembly GCF_019279795.1). Lineage (NCBI taxonomy): Eukaryota > Metazoa > Chordata > Ceratodontiformes > Protopteridae > Protopterus > Protopterus annectens. The sequence continues at coordinate 103,865,178 of NC_056740.1, read as the reverse complement.
TGTGTGTGTGTGTGTGTGTGTGTGTGTGTGTGTGAGTGCGTGTGTGCGTGTGTGTGTGTGTGTGTGTGTGTGTGTGTGTGTGTGTGTGTGCCTATGCACGTGCGTGCATGTGCGTGCGTATGTGTGTGTCTTAACATGTGTGTGTGTGTGTGTGTGTGTGCATGCACATGTGTATGTCTGAACATTGTGTGTGTGTGTGTGTGTGTGTGTCTGTGCACGTGCATGTGCATACGTATGTGTGTCTTAACATGCGTGTGTGTGTGTGTGTGTGTGTGTGTGTGTGTGTGCATATGTGTATGTCCTAACATTGTGTGTGTGTGTGTGTGTGTGTGTGCTCGTGTGCATGCATATGTGTGTGTCTGAACTTGTGTGTGTGTGTGTGTGTGTGTGTGTGTGTGTGTGTGTGTGTGTGTGTGTGTCTGTCTCCATGGAGCACATCTTGCCAAAGTTTAACTCCCTGACTGCTGTTTTCCAAAGGGAATCACTGTTGGTGCAGTTTATGAGCATGTGTTTGAAATGATTCCTTCTCCTGGGGAGAGTTTCACAGTTCAAGTAAACTGAAAACATTTTTACTGTTTTGTTTAATGTTGAAGAATCATGAAAGAAGTATAAATATGAATACCAGAATAAGGACTGCAACTAAAAACTTAGCAACATTTCATTGTGCTAAAGTGACTATGTGACTCTAAAAAGAGGCAGATTTTTACTGTGAGTCCTTGTATGTCTCTATTTCATTTCAGATGCATACTATGTACAAGTTCCTGGTATGAGTGCATTGAATATAACATATGCTCCTTCTTTGTTTTTCATTTCTAATGCAACACTTATAAATCCCTGGGTATGTTTTAAATCGTGCCTCCCCTAAGAAAAATAATAATCTTTTTTTGACCTAATTCCCAGTAGATAATTTTCATTATTTTACTTCCACATTTATAAAAAAATATATTCCTAGGGCATTGGTGTGTTCTAATGCACACTGCTCTTAAAATGAATCGGATAGCTACAATGTTGCCAGTATTAGAAGAGCCTTTGCAAACCCTAGATGTCTAGATTAAAACTGCATGCAAAATTACAGTTCTTGAATTTGAAAATCTTTTTCTGAAAATAACCGCTTCTTATGTGATCACATTATTGCCTGAGCACACTGAAAATCAACATATTCTTCAGTCCTTCCTAATTATCCTTCTGATTTATTTTGTCAGTTTATCATGCAGGCATTCAGTTCTCATTTCTTACAGTGTGCCTTTTGCTTGCCTTACAGAAAGGCATTTCTACTCATGCTTATTCAGTCTAACCATACACATACCAAAGTGCAGAGCACAGTTCAAAGTGTCCTTCCTGTTTATTAAACTTAATGGTAAAAATAAAATATGAGTTGATATCACAGGTCTGAGTGTTTGTTTCTTAAGGTAAATTTCCTTGTAATAGTTCAGTCTAGTCCTGTTAAAAACAAAGTTAAAGTAAATTAAAAATAATAAACTTAAAATGTCCAATAAACAGTTTCTATGCAAGTGAACCAGGCCAAGGAATTTAATTTCAAAAAGGATTTTCAAATACTGTAAAAAGTAGATGCACAGGAAAATATTGGGATTTTGGGGAAAGAGAATATCAGCATGCTGAAATAAAATCCAATATATGGGAAGTCAAGGAACTGTATTACATTAGCATTCCATTCATGGATAATTACTGATGAATTCAAAATAAGATGAGAAGTATGCAAGTGAATTAATTATGTTTTGTTTATTAGTTGTATACACTTGTTCCATTAGATAAAAAAAAAAAAACAAATCTAAAAACTGTGCCCTGAATTCTTAACTCTGATTAGTAAACACTGGCTACTAACCACATCACTATACCACCACAAATTACAAATATGACTACCCCCACCCCCCCACCCCCGACTCCACCGGCAAATCAAACGACATATCTCTCAATCAGCAAGCTAACAAAAAAGGTGTGAGTTAGTTTGTTTCCTTCTAGGCTAGCAATTTCCCAAATCATTGCTGAATTATCTGAAAGACCAATGCAACACCAGGCAGTAGACACAACAATTAATCAAACAAACAAAAAAGATACAAACAAATATAACAGACAAAGAAAGAAATATGATGTAGATATATTTCTGAAAATAATATATATCTAAGTCTTCAAATGTATATTATACAACAACAATATCAAAACCTAAATATAATTTAAATGTTCAAGTACAATGTACAATCTGAATGGCATACATACAAGTACTGCACTTAAAATGCATAGTTTGTCAGTTTAACACTGTCAACACAACTTAATGATGTGGGCGGATATTTTTTTTATTTGCTTTACATACAAAGATGCATTCATGCACTTTATATCTTAAAAGAGGCATAAAAACATGTTGTGTTATATTTTCTAATTAATTAATAGGATCCTACATTATTTTCTAGTCTTTATACCATAATGCACCTAGGAAATGGTAATGGGTTTCAATACAATGATATCTTGTTACTTGTTAGCTTGATTTCCTAGAATCAATAAAACTGATCACACGTATCTTTTATGCACTTTTTATCACAACTGCCTGTCAATCACTAGCTCTCCTGTAAGCTGACCCACACATTTCATACTCTTTGTGGGAGAGATGGACATAGATCTTCTCAGCCAGGCAGTTATTAGGGTTTTGCTGATGATCCTGACTCCCAGGACCAAGTGGCAGCTGATAGATGTCTAGCCTGCATTACTGCACAACAGACATGGGTGCTACCAAGCATGCCTAACTCCACCTACAGCATACAATGATTTCCATGTACTTAATAATGACCCGTGACAATCTCTCACTACTCCATGATCATATAGCAAATACTGCCACATATCTCAAAGCTCAGATTTTGCACAGAAACTCATATTACTATTTGCCACATATGCATCCCCAAATTTGAAAACAAATGCCTCTAATGGAACTCAGTAATAAACAGACTCTACAACAAAAGGAAAAAAAATCACAGCCTGAACAACAGAACAAAAAAAAAATAATGTGTTATGATTAACTTAAAAAGCTAGACCAGATCTGACCTTTCCTGCCATTCTCTTGTCTGTACTCTGATGCAACCTTTTCAATATGGCAAACACCCATGACTTTCTATAATTGTTCTACACACACTGAATCTTTCATTATATATACATTTTGGTAATTTTATGTTCACTTACACTTCACTTTCATTGTATCTGTACTATACTGAAAACATTGTAACTGTTATTGTACATTATCCCTAGGCTGAGACTGAAATTGATCAGAATCGATCATTGTTCTATCTTGGTTAACAAATTTGAATAAATAAATAGGACTTCTTGGTGTGAAAAACATCTTTCCCAAAGAATTCCACACATCGAACAAACCTCCATTTTCTGTAAAACAAGACACAGTCTTCACTTAATTCAAATCTAACTTAGACAAATAGAGGTGAAACTGCACATTCACCCCAGGCCTATCCAATTTTCTTTGATCATGTTAAAATTAATTATAGACAAGGAGATTAATGAGTCTGATGTACCAGTGGGACTATAGTGGTTAAACCTAATTAAAACTCAGGATACTGTTAAGTACCCCACTTCCAGGTTTCAAACATCTTTAGCATAGTAAACAGTTGTTCAAGTTATCTTTCTTTAAGTCTTTCTCAGTAATATGTTACAAGTGACCCATACTCTCAATATAAGACTCAGCAATAATGTGTCTTTTCATTTCACCCATCATCCACTCCTCAACATCTGAACACAAAGTGGTATCCAGTAAGTCAATCTCTGTTACCCCATATTAAATCTTCTTTTCCAATCAGAATTTGAAATAACAGTGTACCCTTTTCTTTATATGATCCCACTGTTTATTCATGTCACATAAGGTGGTTACCCTAAATACTAGATGGGTCTATATTACGTTGCAAAATCTAATTACGGTGAACACCTTTTCATCATCACAAAATCAGCTAAACCAATTGCTAAGTTTAATAAGGGCAAAGATATAGTTGACTAACTACAGAACATTGCCCTTTTCTCCACTGTAGTGTCATCTCAGAGTTGGTATATATAGTTGGGGGGGGGTGTGGAGGGCAGAGGCCCCCACAACGGCGATGTAGGGCTGAAGCCCCCCACTTAGGTGGGTTTGATTCAACATGGATTTTGGTTCATTGTGGTCCTGTAATTAGATTTTGGTGACGTAATATAGACCCTACTAAGTAATGTATACGTTATTCACTCATGAAATTGTCAGCAGTGAAAAATAATCATTCTCAAAAAAAGTGGTGAATACAATAATGAAATACTCTACTTATATTTATTTTTGTTATACTCACTTTTCATCTTTCAGCTGCAGTTCACACCCAGTTACTCTAAAGATGTTATTTCCCAACACGTATTACCCAACTTAAAGACACTGGTCGCTTCCAATGTTTCTATGGCCAGCAGTCAAAATAAATAAACAGTGTCATTTTTTATTTTTTTCAGAATTGTAAAACATCTCCATTAGTTCCCCCACCTCTTCAAATACTACTGCTAGCTGTTATAGCTCACTAGGCCTTCACTATTAAAACACCGCAACATGAAAAGACTGAAACTTTTCTTAAACATTAAACTCAATCTCATACTGAAGTCCTTTTGTTACTTCTGTGATGGCCATTAAAAGGCAGAAGTAAATAAAGATTACCTTTAGTGGTTTTAGATATATTTTTCTAGTTTGCGTCTACCATTGTACCTTTTAAAAAACAGACATTTCATAAGCACCAGAGAGCTGGCATGGGAAGATACATGCAAAAGTCAGAAACAATGTCCACTAATAAATAAGAACAAGTGACTGGAGTCACCTGAATGTTTACTGGGGTGCAGTAAAAGAGGGAGATGTGTATCTTTGATACAGGCTAGCTGTGGAAAAGTGATCTATAAATCTTGCTCCGAGTAGAGGAAAAGTCAATGCACTGGCATGAGAGAAAATGAAGCCTGCAGGTTTATTCAGAAACCTTTCTGTAACTGATAATAAAAAGAGAGGTTAAACTAGAGATGCTGAGAGACATGGTAACTGATTACAGTAAGTACTGTTAAGTTCTTCAGCTACAAAGTTTGTATGGACTGATTTTATATATATACATAGGTGTGTGTGTGTGTGTGTGTGTGTGTGTGTGTGTGAGTGCGTGTGTGCGTGTGTGTGTGTGTGTGTGTGTGTGTGTGTGTGTGTCTGTGTGTCTGTGTGCCTATGCACGTGCGTGCATGTGCGTGCGTATGTGTGTGTCTTAACATGTGTGTGTGTGTGTGTGTGTGCATGCACATGTGTATGTCTGAACATTGTGTGTGTGTGTGTGTGTGTGTGTCTGTGCACGTGCATGTGCATACGTATGTGTGTCTTAACATGCGTGTGTGTGTGTGTGTGTGTGTGTGTGTGTGTGCATATGTGTATGTCCTAACATTGTGTGTGTGTGTGTGTGTGTGTGTGTGCTCGTGTGCATGCATATGTGTGTGTCTGAACTTGTGTGTGTGTGTGTGTGTGTGTGTGTGTGTGTGTGTGTGTGTGTGTGTGTGTGTGTCTGTCTCCATGGAGCACATCTTGCCAAAGTTTAACTCCCTGACTGCTGTTTTCCAAAGGGAATCACTGTTGGTGCAGTTTATGAGCATGTGTTTGAAATGATTCCTTCTCCTGGGGAGAGTTTCACAGTTCAAGTAAACTGAAAACATTTTTACTGTTTTGTTTAATGTTGAAGAATCATGAAAGAAGTATAAATATGAATACCAGAATAAGGACTGCAACTAAAAACTTAGCAACATTTCATTGTGCTAAAGTGACTATGTGACTCTAAAAAGAGGCAGATTTTTACTGTGAGTCCTTGTATGTCTCTATTTCATTTCAGATGCATACTATGTACAAGTTCCTGGTATGAGTGCATTGAATATAACATATGCTCCTTCTTTGTTTTTCATTTCTAATGCAACACTTATAAATCCCTGGGTATGTTTTAAATCGTGCCTCCCCTAAGAAAAATAATAATCTTTTTTTGACCTAATTCCCAGTAGATAATTTTCATTATTTTACTTCCACATTTATAAAAAAATATATTCCTAGGGGCATTGGTGTGTTCTAATGCACACTGCTCTTAAAATGAATCGGATAGCTACAATGTTGCCAGTATTAGAAGAGCCTTTGCAAACCCTAGATGTCTAGATTAAAACTGCATGCAAAATTACAGTTCTTGAATTTGAAAATCTTTTTCTGAAAATAACCGCTTCTTATGTGATCACATTATTGCCTGAGCACACTGAAAATCAACATATTCTTCAGTCCTTCCTAATTATCCTTCTGATTTATTTTGTCAGTTTATCATGCAGGCATTCAGTTCTCATTTCTTACAGTGTGCCTTTTGCTTGCCTTACAGAAAGGCATTTCTACTCATGCTTATTCAGTCTAACCATACACATACCAAAGTGCAGAGCACAGTTCAAAGTGTCCTTCCTGTTTATTAAACTTAATGGTAAAAATAAAATATGAGTTGATATCACAGGTCTGAGTGTTTGTTTCTTAAGGTAAATTTCCTTGTAATAGTTCAGTCTAGTCCTGTTAAAAACAAAGTTAAAGTAAATTAAAAATAATAAACTTAAAATGTCCAATAAACAGTTTCTATGCAAGTGAACCAGGCCAAGGAATTTAATTTCAAAAAGGATTTTCAAATACTGTAAAAAGTAGATGCACAGGAAAATATTGGGATTTTGGGGAAAGAGAATATCAGCATGCTGAAATAAAATCCAATATATGGGAAGTCAAGGAACTGTATTACATTAGCATTCCATTCATGGATAATTACTGATGAATTCAAAATAAGATGAGAAGTATGCAAGTGAATTAATTATGTTTTGTTTATTAGTTGTATACACTTGTTCCATTAGATAAAAAAAAAAAAACAAATCTAAAAACTGTGCCCTGAATTCTTAACTCTGATTAGTAAACACTGGCTACTAACCACATCACTATACCACCACAAATTACAAATATGACTACCCCCACCCGCCCACCGCCGACTCCACCGGCAAATCAAACGACATATCTCTCAATCAGCAAGCTAACAAAAAAGGTGTGAGTTAGTTTGTTTCCTTCTAGGCTAGCAATTTCCCAAATCATTGCTGAATTATCTGAAAGACCAATGCAACACCAGGCAGTAGACACAACAATTAATCAAACAAACAAAAAAGATACAAACAAATATAACAGACAAAGAAAGAAATATGATGTAGATATATTTCTGAAAATAATATATATCTAAGTCTTCAAATGTATATTATACAACAACAATATCAAAACCTAAATATAATTTAAATGTTCAAGTACAATGTACAATCTGAATGGCATACATACAAGTACTGCACTTAAAATGCATAGTTTGTCAGTTTAACACTGTCAACACAACTTAATGATGTGGGCGGATATTTTTTTTATTTGCTTTACATACAAAGATGCATTCATGCACTTTATATCTTAAAAGAGGCATAAAAACATGTTGTGTTATATTTTCTAATTAATTAATAGGATCCTACATTATTTTCTAGTCTTTATACCATAATGCACCTAGGAAATGGTAATGGGTTTCAATACAATGATATCTTGTTACTTGTTAGCTTGATTTCCTAGAATCAATAAAACTGATCACACGTATCTTTTATGCACTTTTTATCACAACTGCCTGTCAATCACTAGCTCTCCTGTAAGCTGACCCACACATTTCATACTCTTTGTGGGAGAGATGGACATAGATCTTCTCAGCCAGGCAGTTATTAGGGTTTTGCTGATGATCCTGACTCCCAGGACCAAGTGGCAGCTGATAGATGTCTAGCCTGCATTACTGCACAACAGACATGGGTGCTACCAAGCATGCCTAACTCCACCTACAGCATACAATGATTGGCATACACCCCAACCTGCCATACCCCTGTTGCTGCTGGGAAAACTTTGATGAATGGATGGGAAATAGGACATTCACCCCGGGGATCACCTCTGTGGCTCTGCTCGACAGTGGCACAGGAAAATAATTTTCTTGGGTGGCAAAAGCCAGGTTACCTTTTTGGCTGGGCTTGTATAGGCCCCAGGGCCAATAGCCTAGTACCTACCTATGAACAAAGCAGAGAGACTACTGGTCTCCCACTCCTCGGAACGAGCATGTCAACAGTGGTCACTCTTCCCATCAGTTTCTGTAGTGTCAGGTCTGCTTCCCAGTACTGGGTCAGAGTTCTTCATCCCTTAGCACAAAAGTAACATTTCTGACATACATTTGGGAAGCCAGTTATTACACTGGCACTTGCATACTGCTTTGCTTCTTAAATACCGCTTGGTGTTGTGTACTATAGTGTTTGATGCATTTCAGCTAAGTGTTTTAAGTTAAATATCTAACATCACAAAGTATGCTTTTCATTTTACAAATGTTGCTGCTTGAAAGAATGATCAGGGATGGGAATGCTGTGACTTAAAAGTTGTGAGAAGCATATTTTTTAGCCATCTCCTTTTTGCATAACTTTATTTTTGTATCACAGAGGAAACTTTTAAATGCTTGGCCACTCATGTATAACTTTATATAGCCACTACACGACTTATGGGAACAATACCTTTCTGATACTTCTAGGAAGCATGGCCAAACTTAAGATGGGCACTTTAAGGCTGCTAGCCCACTTTGTCTGATCCCATATTATACCGTAGCAGAAAGCATGTCTTTCACTTGCTGCTGAAGGAATAATCAGAGATGGAAATGGGGTCACCAAATAGTTCCAAGCATCCATGCCTGGCTTAGGCCTCTAGTTGACATAAAATAATAAGTCTTATGATTTAACATTTATAATTACAGCCATTAAGTGTTTCAGACATTACAGTTTTAAACTTCTAATACCTTACAAAATGCACACGCGTTCTTAGTTTATCAGCTACCTAAATAAGTAACAGCAGTGTGCATTCACTCACATTCATACTAGAGAATGAGCTGAAGCATCTTCAAAATATAAGGGCTCTGAAAAACAAAGAGTTTAAACAGAAAGTCCATTTATAAGAATGCAACTCTCAGAAGTGTGGCTTATAGTCTGATAAGCATAAACTTATGCTTCCAACTTATCCAAAACAAGTACCTTATTATTCACCAGGGTCATAGTCTAACCAGATCATAACCATTCTTTATAAAGACTAATTCAGTACTTCACACATATAGATAAAGAATTATTAATTTAATTAGTTAGCTATGGACAGTCCTGTACAATGTAGGCATTAGGAAAGCTATCCATGATTCTAGTTCCTGCATAAAATAGCAAATGGCAGTTAATAAGTATTTTATTTTACTCTTTTGCCTCTTATTGCAAATTGTAGCCAGAAAAGCAATGGGTAGCCATAAACCATTAAAATCCATTATTGGTTAATGTCCGTTTGAAACATATATGTTTTTATCTTACCACAGACATTATGAGAAAGCATCTTCTTCTTTATTAAAGCCTTCTGATCACAGGGTTGGCCTCATAATTCTATATATTTACAAAACATGTGAGGAACTTCCCAGTGGAGGACATTCAATGTTAAAACAATTTGAAATTAGTTCTGTTACTTCTTTGCTAACTCTTTCACACCTAAATATATTGTGTGATACATATTTGTATTATAATCTACCAGGGAACCTTGATGTCATGAAATTAATTTAAACTAAGGTCTACTTCAACATATTTGTATCTACAGATACTCAGACTAGTGAAGGAGGGATCTGTCTTACATTATACAAAAACTAGGCACATTTGTCAGCAATTGCCTTATTTTTTGCTACCTGGTAGCAAGCCAAGTAAGCCTGTGACTTTAAGCATGGCAGATGTACAGCAGACACTAAGTATAGTCAAGTGTATTCTGTTCCGCCTGTTTGAAAGGGGAACTTTCATGTGATGTAACACAATATTTCGATTTGAAACATATGGGGCTTGACAGCAGACAAAGCATTAGTTACATATTTCAGCTTCCCAATACCAAGAGTTAATCAGGACCAGAGCTCATCAGTAACTTCAGTCTTAAGCTAAGATTACCAAACACCACTCATGGAAACAAGACACTGTAGCCAGCAGCCTAACTGTGCATTTGGGCCTTTGGTTATTTATTTTTCCAAAAGCCCGCAAATTGTGGCTTTTTTGCTGTGATTGGAGCACTTGTAGATGAATGCAGCATGTAACAATAGGTATGGATTTCCTCTTATGACTTTTAAGAGTTTATCCATAACCACCAACTTCCTACATTTAAAACCTCAATTTCATTGTTGATGAACCACATTATTTCAGAAAACTATAAAGAATACTGTTTTAACTAGACTGAAAATTCTCATCTGGCATTACAGGAAGAACAATAAATTGCAAAAGCTTTGAATAATCATTTAAATACATTTGGGTTTGTTACTTATGATCACTTAGTCATAAGGCCTCGATATGTGGTATTTTTGGGTAAGATACTCTGTAACTCTGAGTATATATATTTTAAGGATCAGAAATAGACCAGCTAGAAAGTGTTCTGCTTTTTGTTCTCTGTGCAAGAAAGTTTGCTAATTGCAAACTATTGTATTATATACACAATTAGCCTCCTCTCTGTTAATTTGGCTGAGTTTACAATAAACTACAAAGCCATAGTAAATAGGTATAACATAAAGGACAAAGAAAATACAGATAAAACATGACTAGTTGTGGATAGTTTAAGCAGGCTGTAGTGCATACAAGGTAGGCCTGAATGCAAGCATGAAGGAGTCACTATGATGCAGAATTTAAGGACCTCAAAGGAATGCATATAGGGAACTCTCAAAGTCTATTAAAACCATACATCCTAACCTCTTTGTGCTAGAAATCAGGACAAAGCTTGACAAAATGGGGGGGGGGGCAAAACTAGGAACAGATTTTAAATATTCTCTTATAAACTTACAAGGTTGCTAGAATAACAGGGCTCGTATTAACATGCATTTTTTGAAGGATTTGGAGTCTGAAACTCAAAAGTATGTCATTATTTAGTAACTTTAATCCTCAGATCACCTCAGTGATTTGCCAGAAAATCTAAATTTTCTGAAGAACTAACCAAAATTATGAGGCAAAAATCTGGACATTCAGCAAAAATCTGGGCAGTTGAGAGGTATGACTGAAACAGAAAATATTCACATATGGGTGCACTTGGGAAACTGGAGGATTTAGAAAGGCAAAAAAAGTGAAAGAAATGATTTAGCAAGAATATTTAAACTTGGGCAAGTTAATATAGATGTTGCTTATATTAAATTGTTAATCCATCTGAAAATGACCAGAACATAGTCAAGTTTACAATACTACTAGAAATTAAACTATAGTGGAACTGAAGAATATTGCAAAGGATGATCAAAGTATTTATGTCTCATACAAAACAGTTACTCATAGCAAACAATCTTCACAGATGAGTGTCTATTTTTAGGACTATGTTCTTATACTTGAGTAATAATACATGCAAGAGAAACATGCATGCATGTTACAATGTGCATAGTATCCTGGATGAGATATAAATATCACAAATAAAACATTTTACTCACAATTATTTTATAATGCAGAGACATAAGCCTACAAAGTTAACTGCCAAAAAGTATTTAGAAAATGCAAGTCTGGGGTCAAGAGGCATACACACAGAAAACAGATCATGTGTAGAGGTGTGATATGGACAAGTAGCATTACCAGCTGACAATGGGGGGGGGGTGAGTAGACACAGCTGATACTTGGAAGGGAAGGGTCATGTTAGACTTGAAAAAAATATTACATCAAACGTTGGCATCACAGCTGTTTGGAGCAGAGTATAGAAAGGTTGTAGTAAGGGTATGTAAGGGATGTAGAAAGGGTATGTTTGGACCAGCTCTTAAGGTGAGTCAACCCTATTTGATCTTCCACAGAGACAGCGTTTCTTTGAGAAGTAATCATGCTTTAGGTGTAAACGTGGTACCAGAGTTTACTTTAAGATAAACTGTCTGTCTCCTCGTTTTCTTTCCAGAATCTCCTTCATCTTTCCAGAATTTAAAGATGAAGGAGAAAGGATAGTCCACACCTTTGAAGTCCAAGGAAAACTATAGTACTATTGTGACAAAAAGAAGTAACTCTTTCAGATCATTGTTTCAGTTGTTCATTTCCTGTGAAGGTAAGAAAGGTATTTCTTGAGAAGGTAAGAAGGGACAATGTGTGTCAAAACAAACTATTTATAAGTGGTTGTCTAAGGCTATTACCTTTTGTTATAATCACCACAATAAATCTGTTACAGACAGGGTAAAGGCCCACTCAATCAGGGCCATGGCTTCATCTGTAGATTTTTGGAAAAGGTTAGATTCTAGAAGCAGCTACTTGGGCCACTATACATAAGGCCTGATTCTTTCCCTAGAGCCAGATCAGCCTTTCATAGGACCATTTTTCAGGGGCTTCTGGACCCTTGTCCTCCTACCTCCTAGTGTAAGCTACAGTAACCTACCTGTATTGCTAAGGCTACTCCAGCAAAGATCAATATGATGAACATAGTACAGTTGTGTAAGTAAAGAGTGCCATAACAGTAAATGTTCAAAGGATCACTCCTGCATTAGCCACTGTCTCCCGCCATCTGTCAATCCCTCTTGTATTTGGTGTGTTGTTTATGCTGAGGTGTGAACATTTATTTATTTATTTATTTTTTGTTCCTAGCATTTACCTTTCAGGACTCAGCCTCCCTCTCTGTTCACATGAAATTTCTGAAGGGCTTGGCATCCAAACCTGTCTTTTTAGTCAGCTCAGCTTAGCTCAGACTGACTGACTGGGCATGTGGAAGGTGCCCCAAATCTTTGGTGGTTAACCTGCTGTTATTTCCTCAGCAGGATATAACCCATATAGCTAAGGCTACTGAAGCAGTGATCATTCGACCTTCTATTGTTATGGTCAGTTTACTTACACTGCTGTACTGTCTCTATATTCCTCTTGCCAGAAAGCACAGAAGATACCTAAGGTTTGCAGCAGAAAAAGAGATCACTTCCAGTGCACCAGCATACTCTATAGCATGTCCTCTGCTCCAAGATTTTTTTCAGAATGTTTGGCTGCAGTGATTGCATTTTGCAGGACAAAGGGTGAACATACTTTTCCCTACTTCCCATTTCAAAAGTCAAATACTCCTGCAAATTGCAACATCAATAGCATATCCCTAAGATTAGACTCAGAGGAGAGAGATCTAGGTACACAGATAGATAGCAGCCTGAACTTTGAGCGCCATGTATCCACAGTGGTGAGGAAGTCCTTCTAAGTGCCACAACTTATAAGTAAAGATATGGCATCCAGATCCAAGGAAATTATAGTCCCACTGTATTCAGCCCTCATTAGACCAAAATCCGAGTACAGTGCACCATTTGGTGCATACTTGACTAGGCACTTACAGCAGCTGGAGTAACCTTGGAGGTTCCTCACAAAGAAAATATAGGGTGTAAACATTATGCCCTGTGTGGACAGATTAAAAGCTCTATCTCTTTACTCTGTCTTCTACCAACTATTAAGTGATGAACTATGTCTCAGCTACAAGGCACTCACAAATCCAGCCTTGATGAAGTTGCTACACATCCACAAGTCAAAAAGCACAAGTGTTACCTGATCTAGGTATCTAAACTTTGTCAACAACTCAAACAAAATATGCTTGAAAGACAGATGTGTCTAAGAGATTGCCCCTTGTTTGGAATAGGCTTCCTATTCACATTAAGCAGAGCCCTTCCCTGGCGATCTTCAAAGCAGTTTGGATTAATGGATGGGGAGTCGCAAATTCACACCTGGAATAGTGCCTGTGTCTATCATAGACAGGGGCAGTCTGTAAGATACTCAATATGCAGGCACAAATCCATGATATCCTCTTGCCCCTAGGGTCCATATATTGGGTAAAATCAGGTTACATTAGCTAGGCTTGTAAGAGCTGCTAAGCCTTTAGCCTAGTAATCTCCTCTGAACCTATGAAGTGCCTGATCTAGACAGAGTCCCAACAAGGCATCCTTCTGGCTGTGGAATTTACCCTGACTTGCTTCAGTAATCTGGGGTTCATGGTCAACAACTAAGAAAAGTCAACTTTGAACCCCTCTATGGGACTAGTTTTCCCTGGGTATGTGACTGGACACCTCCCTGAGCAGGCCCTTCTTTCTCTAGGACAAAATAACCTGTTTGACCTAGTACTTTTAAGATATTTTACAACAAAGAGAGATTGCTGCTACTGGGTTTCATGGCATCTTGCATTATAATGTTTCCCATAGCATAACAGCAGAAGAACTCCAATAGTACCTAACAAATGGATGTGGTCAGTATACCTATCCTTAAGAAAACGAAATCCCACTTCAATGTATCATCATTGGAAGGGTGGCCTAATGGTTAAGGTGTTTGGCTTACAAACACAAGGTTCAGGATTTGAGTCTCACAAGGGATAATTGGCTAAGCTTAAAATGGCTTGCAAGGGCAGTTAGCTTAGTACTAATCTATGAACCTATAATCTTATGGTGAATTTATTAGTGTGCTTAGAGTCAGGCAGTACTCCTCAAAACACCTCTACTAAGATGAATCTGATCCCAGATTTTTCAGAGGTGGCATGGGGGCCCCATTTGAGAGCCCTTCATATAGAAAGTACTTGAGAGGATGAAGTAGCCAAAAAGCATGTCAACTTAAAAGAGAAATGTCTGTCATCTTTGCTCTGAAAGCCTTTACTACCACCCTATAGCTGAGGGTTCTACAGGTGAGGATAGACAATACAATTCCGGTGTAGTACATAAAAAAGCAAGGAGGGACTAATTCCTAGCAAACTAGGGATGGAGGTCTTGGGAAATGGCTTTGAAGGTGGGTGTAGCAATGACTGCAACCTGTATCCTCTCACATCTGAATGTGCTGCCGGGAAGGCTGAGCAGATTGGAAGCAGACCACCACAAGTAATGACTGTATAAATCAGAAAGGTTTTAGCATTGCTTTAATATTATCCAACAACTATCCCATTTCTCCTACACAAACCAATAGAGAACCTCTTATTACGTTCCTGAAAATAAACAAATATAAAAAATATGAATTGCTCTCCTCTGTATCTCTTCTGGTGACAATGTAGTTATACTGCATATGTCCTACACTGGATAACCATAGGAATTCCACAAGAAAAATACTTCTCGGTGATGTCAATATCAATTGTTTGGACATAACCTCTACCTACTCTACATGTTACAAGAACTTACACAGTTTCACAAACTAATTAATAGCCACACACATTATAGCAAGATATCAAATTAACCTCCATGGGTACAACATCATACTGTTACAGCATCTATCTCCTAATGTACACAGTCAGACATCTCACAAATTGACTTCAACAGAATGTTTATAAAACATGCAACCTGTCCAAGTTTAACCCAGAAATTGTCATTATTATCTAATTATATGTCAGATAGAACATCCTAAAATCCTCGCCTTAGACGATGCTGTAAATTAATTCACTACAACTTTCCTAAATATCCTAAATAGCCTTGCACCTCCGAGAAGGAAGAGACTAAAAATAAATAATGTAATTTGCCTGTCTGAAAAGTGCAGAATGCTAATTCACGATGAAGAAAAAGTGTGGAAAGAGTGGCAAAAATATAAAAGACCAGAATAACTTGAAAACTTTAGAATGCTCCACCACTATATTAAAAGACAAATAAATGATGACAAAAATACTATACTATAGCAACTTTCAGAACAATAGCGACCACAATCCTAAAAATGCTGGTCATCCCTTAAAGAAATCTTACATCCCGGCTAAAATCCTAACCCTTCTCCCAATAACTCACCACTCAAAAATGCAATAGAGTTCAGCTCTTATTTCATAGATAGTTTAATATCTCTAACCAAGGATTCACCAACATCCATTCCCAGTCCTGTACAATGGCCACATATTATCACATCCACTGTCACATTTGACCTGTGCCCACATCCTATAAAACATAATCTTAAACTCAAACCATATTGTACTTCAGCTGATGACCTTTCAGCCCGATGACCTTAAAATAGCAGTCAATCAATCCTTATAAACAGGCCAGTCCGGGAATCCTACACATTTCTTCTCCCTGGAAAAAAAATCCCTCCAAACAAAGGAGGAAATTCAACAGACATTACTAACTTTAAACCCATGACAATTAAACCCATGACAATCTTACCCCCCAAATGTTTGAAAATGTATTCAGAAACAATTGCTAAACTATCTCCTGCAGGAAGAACTCCCGTCCCTCACACAACATAGCTCCTGCCCCTGCCATAGTACTAACACTGCACGTCTATTGATAAAGCAAGAGATAACAGTGAAATCGTTTCTTCTTTATTTTTAGATTTGTTCAAAGTCTAATTTAACACAAATTGCTTCAGCAAACTTCTATTTAAAATTTCCTCACTTGGTCTATCTTAGCTTACCCTTTTATGTTTCAAAAGTTACCTGTCCAATAGACATCTGTCAGTAAAATGGCACTCCACCCTCTGTCCGTACCTCCCAGTCACCACTATTGTACCACATGGCAATATCCTCACCTCCCTCCTCTTCAACATTCTCACAAACACCATCCATACATCTACATGACAAGCCATCCCTAATACAATATGCAGATGCATCCACACTCATATGCTCATCTGACTACCTGTTGCATCTCCAAAACAAAAAAAAAAATACTCGGGAAATTTTAACAGCCATGGAAACTTGGCTTTGTAACTCTCAAGTCATACCCCCCCCCCCAAAAAAAAAAGAACTGATTTTTCCCAAAATCCCTTTCCCATAAAATATATAAATATATCTATATATATTCCAATTTATACAAATCCAAACTAGTAAAAAAGAGAACCTTGGAATACCACTGAGTAAGTTCTTTAATGAATTTGAGCGCTTTCGTCAGGCGTTCGCCCCTAGACTTCTTCAGAATACATTAACAAAGTCGCACATATACCTGGCCAGTTAAATACAAAAAATAGCAATCATATGATGTCAAAACAGTCTATACATTGGTTAAAAAAATTTTCACAGTGTATTTGAAATGAACATACCTAAACGTGTGATTCCCTCCTTACTAACCATAAACTGTCTAGTCAATACAACAAGCAAGGTCTATCAATCAAATGTTCATCACAATAAAATCATACTATGAACACATATTGTAAAGACACTCCCTAAATGCATGTCTAATAATTTAATTACTATAAAACTAAGCTGTACGGGACAACCTCCTACCTAAAACATTCCTCTAATTTTACCATTTTGTTTTATATTTTTATAACTCTACTGAATCCCCTGTTTCAGATAGTTAAAATGCCACGTAGTGGTGAAGAAGTTTTTGACAAATAACACTATATTGGTTAATAACCAAACCTTATAATTGTCAAGAAAAATAAAATTCCGATTTAAGTTTTAAATAACTAGAGATAGACAGTGTTTTATTCAACCCATAATTATTGTCAGTTGCATTGCACCTCAATTGCCAGAGCAATTCCCTGTATTCCAAGACTAATTCAATTGGCCCACTCCTTTTGTCGTCACTTTGAACTTGTTCAAGAGCCGAAAATTTAAAATGGTGTTGTGGGTGCTCTAAAATATGTTTAACTAGTGCATTCTTTGAATTGCCTTTTCTAATGTCGTATACATGCTGATATATACGTTTATGTAATTTGTTAATAGTTTTTTCCTATATAACATTTTTCACATAGCTGGCAAGTCGCTATGTACACCAATCCTTTGCTCTGACAATTACATTTTTTATTTAGGTGCACATACCCATAAACTTTTATGTGTATTTTCTTAGTTTCTTCAATAAGTGGACATTGTGAACAATGTCCACATTTTTTCATTTGTCCAGCTTCTCTTCTTGTATTATTGGATTCCAAAATGTTCTTAATACTTCTGTCCTTTTTGTAAATCACTTTTAGTTTTTCATCTAACAAAGACTTGCATTTGTCATCTAATGTCAACACTATCCATTTGTTGCATATAATTTGTTTGATGTCAAAAAATGCATTGTTAAACGTAAGCAACGTTGCATCAGTAAAAGGGGTAGCTTTCCTTCCTATTTGAGAATCGTTATAAGAATTCCCTAGGGTAGATCTATCCATTTCTCCCCCAGGACCTAATAGTGGAAAAAACTGCCCCAACATTCATTTGTTCAGAACCTCATCTAAAATAGGGTCAATAAGACTAATGGGATAGTCTGTCCGAATTAACATGTCTCTAAGTTGTCTCATCTCATACATAAAGTTGGACAACTCACTAACCATCCTGGAAATTCTAACACCCTGTCCCTTGATTAATGATTTCTTTTGATATATTGGATGATAGCTGTCAAAATGTAACAGGGTGTTAGAATATGTAGGCTTTCTATAGAGAGTTGAGGAAAACTTCTTGTTAATCACATCTTTACTGATAGTAATGTCCAAAAAATTGATGGACATAAGGTTGCTTTCCATGGTAAACGTAAGGAAATTAGTACTTGTGTTCAAATAGTTGTAAAATTCAACCAAATGTTCTGGTGTACCTTCCCATAACACCAGTAGGTCATCTAAAAACCTGCCATAAAATTAAAATTTTTTGAATAAATCATGTTTGAAAACATAATTGATTTCCCATTGTATGAGAACAATATTGGCAAATAAGGGGGGCGCATGTTGCCCCCATTGCAACCCCCGTTTTTGCCTAAATAACTGGTTTTCAAATAACAAAAAAATGTTATGCAAAACAAGTTCCATCAGTGTTCTATATATTAATGTTCTAGAATGCCCCTGGATAGAAAAAGAACACAAATAATCATAGAACATTTCAAGTCCCTCTTCATGGGGAATGGCAGTAAATAAATCTCATATATAATAAAATCCTAACAAAACAACCACTGAATTTACTTCTCCTAGCAAATTAATAGGGACAATAGTGGCTGATAATCATACATTTGACCAACATAAAAAAAAAAAAAATCACCAAAAACTAGGAATGCTTTATAGATCCAAAAACTTTCTTACTAATGCAACTAAAACTACACTTAGCACCATCTACCCATTCCACTCACTGCCTTATGGCACTCCATCCTTACTAACCTCGAAGCATCACAAAAATCAAAAATCAAACCTTTAACAATGCTATAATAAAATAGCTGAATTTGTAGCAAATCCCCCTTTCAGAACTAACCATTGTATACTAGTTAGAACTTCCCCATCAGCTAACATACACATCTCCTTACCACTTATTAAAATTATTCAGCATCCATCTGCTTGTCCAGCACTAAATACCATGTGCACAAAAATGTTCACAAGCAATCATTGCAATCCAATGATCAAAAACTCCTCTCTGTCTACAAACCTTCTAAATCTTCTGCGCATGGTCTGTAGTTACACCATGTTGCTAAGGCCAAGAACTCTTCACCAGTGTCCATCAGGTCAATAATACATCCTCCAATCTTTTGAAACTATTGTGGAAGATGTCCTAACCAAAATCTTGATCTGCTGTTACTCAACAACTGGATAAATTATATTCCCAAACACGAACAAGTACCTATTTATACCTTATATTTGCTTATTCTTCTTTCTTCACTCACTTCCTTACCTCAATCAATTTCTCTCCTCTCCTATGACTCTCTTTCTAAAGTTACCAAAACCCTGTTTTTTCTCTCACTTCATGTTGCACTCCCGTTTGTATTACAATAACTTACCTTTAATTCCTCTAAAAATGGCTAAAATATATCTAAATATTACATTTTTTAATATAACTTGCATATGTTCTTAACCCATGTTTTTGTATTACTTCTAATGTGATATAATTATTTAAACCATAGATGTTTTGGTATTAATTATGAATATTATACAATTATTGTTCTTAAAATATTTCTGTAATACTTTGGAGCTTTTCTCCCTTGGTCTGTGATGAAAACAAGCTCCTATCTATTTGGATGTTCCCATAATCAAATGGCAAAAAAAAAAAAAATTATATATATATATATATATATATATATATATATATAGAGAGAGAGAGAGAGACAGAGAGAGATACAATTAACACAGTGTCCTCTCCTATTTTTTCTTAGTTCTTAAGTAGATTATCAACATTGCTTATCTAATTCTGTGTTTTACTCACTTTTCAGACTTAAATCAAAAGCCACTTTTGGCCAGCTGTATGAGTTGTAATTAGAACATGTGGTAATTAAACTCATCCCCATGGTTATTACATTGCATGAGCAGTCAGCCACCTTAGTCTTGGAACTCTTGAAAACTTGGAAGTTTGCAAAGAAAACATTTGAACTACATTTTGTATCCAGGGAAGTACATTTAAACTACATTTAAAATACTGCACTTACCTTACAAATTAAGATAAGGCCTTTGATATGCCTGCTCCTATTGTATATCACTGAAGCTTCCCAGTCTCATCTTCCATATACCTGGTCTTAGAAGCTCCTCACAATCTTACCTCCCCTCTTCATCTTATTGGGCACTGACAGATGAAACTGGAAAATCCCTCCCCTTTGACTGTTCATGTGTTTCAAATTACCTTAAAAGTGTGTGTTCCTTACTGCTAGCTCTACCTTTGAATCACTTAGTAATTATTTTAGCTAGTTGTTTGTTTTGTTTCCGGTACCTTTTCACTTTGGCTAAGTAAAGTGTGTTTTTTTTTTCATTAAGAAGACAGGAAATATAATTCTAGTGGCAGTAAAAAGGTACCCTACTCTCTCCAGTTTGGGAAACATAGTGGAGGCTTAAAGTGAGATAATTTCATTGGTCAGTGGCTTTTTAGTTTGTTTATTCACTTTTCTTTGAGTTTATAAATTCAGCTGCTCATCCACACAAGTGGGATTTAGCAGTGCTTTTTACTGATGCCTGCATTGAGAAACTAAATGTTCCTTATAAAACTTCTGAAACGTTACACAGTACTCAGCTAAACAAAGAGCAACTTGCTTGTGATCTGAGGAGAACTGCTACATGACTTCAATCATACATAGCCCAGTTGTAGTTTCTACCCTCACAGTGCCCAGGTTAGCCTGTGGTATCACCCTCTTACAGTTCACCTACGAAAGGCTGACATCATGGATAGGCACTTTTCCAATTTCTCATCTGGCAGCCTCATACATATGAGCATCTTGAAACAATGTAGGAATTGTCTCATGTTCACTGAAAACCAACTAATCCTTAGAGAAATGGATACAGAATGTGAGATATAAAATTGCACAATTTCACTGGAGGTAACATTCTCACACAAAACCTCTCAAATATAACAATTTTGTTGTCAGTAACGTAAGCATTACACCCATCACACATAGTTTTGACATAAGGCATAGACCAAAATATGCTGAGGCACTCAAAAGCAAGCTTCCTAAATCCCAAATCTTCAGTAACCACAAAAACACCCTACGAAAACAACACCCAACGCAACACATACATCCACACCCTTTGGAACCTCAACTGCAAATCCAATAAGGCAAGATGACACACTACCCAATATTTTAATCATAGCAGCATCCATTGTGAGGCATATTGATGCCCTGCACTCCATGCCGCATAAAGAAAAAATTATGTTCAGTTTTTCATCACGGGTCAGGATCTGGCAAATCACCCATGCACTCTAGTCATTAGACCGCAAGTACCAGTGTGACTCAGTCATATTCGATGCAGGGGTTTATGACTAAAGACATAACTCCCTGAACTACATGATGAGGGATATTATGGAGCTTTTGGATTATATGCCCCAGGCTGGTATGTGCTTAGCATTAAGCAGCATTCTACCTTCTCCAAGGATGATGCCACAATATGTTCAAAATGTGATTGATTTCTATAATTTGCTTAGTTTCTAGTGTCATTCCAAGGAGGTACAATATTTCTCTCCATGGACTAGATGGTCAACAGACCATGTTTCTCTTTCCAAGGATGATCTGCACCTCTCCCCTCTAGGCTTTTGAATATTGGCAAACACATTGTCCTGCACCACAGTGCCTTTTTTAGGCAATGTCAAACTGGCAAACCTTCTAATGTGACAGAACCAACTCAAGCGAATCTAAAAATGTTCCTGCTCAATGCCAGGAGCTGAGTCAAGTACCAACCCCCTTCCAGGCTCTCCTCACCCTGTAGAATGTAGGCATCTGTTCACTTACTGAGACATGGCTTAAAGCCATGGAGACAGAATCCCAGCAGTACAGGGCTACAACTCCTTCCACACATTTAGACCAGTTACTGAACAGGAAGAGACCAAAGGTGGAGATGTTTTAATCAGTATCAACAACAAACTCACCTCAAGACTAGCCAAACAGGATGACACACCTGAGCTTCACCGTGTTCAGATTTCCACAGGCAAAGTCCCATATTATATCCTTGCAAGCTATAGGTTGCCTTCTATCACCAAAGAAACCAATAACTCATATTTGAACTTACTGGAGGCCCTCACCATTCAATCCAATACAGTATGCACAGGCGACTTCAACTACCCAACTATAAGCTGGGCTACTTACATGACCTCAAACTTACAGATACAGAGATTCCTGGACTTTGTAAATACAAACACCTTGAACCAGATGGTGCATATGCCCAGCAGGGATGCAAACATACTTGACCTGGTACTCATAAATATGGGAGAATGCTGTTCCTCATTAGTGTAGAATCCTCTTTGGTAAGGCCAGACCACAAAGCTACCTCTTTCAAAATAAAAATCAATTCTGTGACCATTTAGGCACTATTCTAAGACAAACTTCTTATTAGCCTGATAATATAGCTGCCTATGCAGAATTGTTCACAAAAACCCTGTATCATCATGTCAATAATTGCATAAGAGACAGTTGTGCCTACTGAAAATAAGCCCAGAACTCACTCAATAAACAAATCACCCTGGTGGAATCCAAACAGGTTGTACAGAAATGGCAAAAAAGTCATAGCCAAGATTAAGAAGTGCTATGACTGCATGGTAAAAATATTTTCATCGAGCTAAACAAACAATTAAGAGGGCAAATTAAATCTGTTAATGTCACATTTGAGGTAAAGATAGCCTTCCAAGTAAAGGACAATCATAAGACTTTATTTAGCTATATCCGAAACCTCAAAGGCAGCATCCAGCAGTGTGGAAAACTGTTAATAAATGAAGCCATATTGGCAATGCCAGAAGATATAGTACATCTGTTGACCGACAAATTCAACTCCAATTTTACCCCCCTCTTCCCCTGAGCTTCCCCCTAGGAAATGATATCAACCACTTACTCATTTATTACTAGGGAGCAGGTCCTAGATGCGTTGTCTAAGTCCAAAAATACTGCATCAATAGGTCCTGATACCATAACAGCATGCGTACTAAACAGCCTGAAACATGACCTATCAGCACCACAGGAGTCACTGTTTAACCATAGCTTTCAGACAGGCTTTGTGTCACACGAATGGAGAACTGCAACAGTACTCCCTCTGCATAAGAGGGCCAACAATGGATCCTGTGAACTACAGCCCCATAGGTCTGCCTAGTGTCATATGCAAATCCATGGAAATGAATAATAAGGACATAGAAAACCTTTAAACACTGGATTCCACCCAGTGGGGTTTCTTCAAGGGCAGATCATGCCTACTTAGCCTGGTGGACTTCTTTGAGAATGTCACCAAGGCAATGGATGAGGGCAAATGGTCCATTCTGCCTACCTTGACCTTGCTAAGGCATTTGATGCAATACTCCACTCGGACTTTGTAAACAAACTCACAGACATAAGCATAAACTGCTATGTTGCATGCTGGATAGTCAAATAGCTATCAAATAGCACCCAGGAAGTTAGGGGAGATCACCTCCACAAAGAGGCCTGTCATTAGTGGGTTCCCTCAGGGCTCTGTGCTGGGGCTGTTTTTGTCTGGAATCTACTTCTCAGAGGTCAAGGCCAATGTTAAAGTCCTCTGGCTGACCAAGTTTGTAGATGATTGCAAATGAGGAACAGTCATAGAATCCCACGAAGAGGTTAACATCCTAAAGGAAGGACTAAAGCAGACAAATGACTAGTGCTAAATTCACAGCTAAAAACTCAATGGCAAGAAATGTATACAACTACCCTTTAGGAAGTCAGCTACAATCAAAACTTATCTCCTTGATAGCACACCCATAGGAGTAGAACCAGTAGTTACAGATTTAGGCATGCATGTACACAGTAACCTAGGTTTCAACCACCATATGCCTAAGGTTATAAGGAAATCATTCTATGTTGCTCAACTTATAAGAAAGAGCATGGCATCTAGGTCCAAGGAAGTGATTGCTCCCTGTATTTGGTCCTCATCAGAACCATCACTGAGTACAACATCCCCTTCACTATGTACCTCACCAGGCACGTGCAAAAAATAGCTCGTCCACAGACGTTCTTCAGGAAAAGAATACAGGGATGTAAACAGAATGTTTGATGCAGATCACTTCAAAAACCAATCTCTATACTCTGTTTTCTACAGATTGTTAAGAGGCTATCTATGCCTGGCGTACAAGTCATCCTTGGATCCCATTCTGATGGACTTTGTGCATATCTGCAAAACAAACAGCATCGGAATTACTTGATCTAGGAATTTAACCTTTATTTTGTAAACATAAATATGATGTGTTGGATGAACAGATATGTATCTCAGAAAATTCCAGTTGTCTAGAACAGACTTCCCACCTATGTGAGGCACAGCTCTTCTGTAACACTATTTAAAAGAAACATAGACCAGTGGATGAAAAATTGGGAAAACATTCTGCTTCTAGCACCTTTGTCTGTAATGGACAAAGGTAGCTGGTAAATTTTGCACTAGCTTAAATATATATCCCTTAAAATATCCTCTTCACTCTTGTAGGGTGTTTCTCTTTTCCCCATAGTTATGATACTGTGAAGTTAATACAAGCAAATGAGAAGGTTGCTATTATGGTGAAGACTTCCACTTGGGAGTAGCCTCTAAAAAACACTTTGCAGATTGTGTCAGCCACATTTTCTGCAGGTTGTTTTCCAATGAGTTTGATTTATTCAGATACCTTTTGGTGGATTATGATTTGGATACTTGCAGGTATCCATCATTAATGTGGCTCAGTAAAGACTGCATTATTTGTGGATCTGGGTGTATTAATAATTATTTGAATAGAAAAGCCATTTCATGGACTATTTTTTGCTATAGCATGTTGGGAATAATTTCAGACAGCTTCAATGCATTCATTCAGCTGAAACTTTGATCGCAGTACCCTAATTAAAAGTCACCTCCATATCTACATCTTCAAGATTAGTAATAGATGCTTCAAGCACAAAGGAAGAATTTGCTCTCTTAAGACATGGTAAAGTAATAGGTCTTCCAAAGTATTTTTTGAACTAACCAGTGAACATTTCCACTCAAGATGTAGTCTGAAGTTTTCAAAAGCTGAACTGTGGCAATTTTCTCTTACAGTGTCTTGTCATGTCACGTATTCATACCAGTAGTCAGCAGTTTTGAACTTCTAAGTGCACTGGACAGCATTATTTTGTGCGTCCAAAATACTTCATACAAAATACATAAAGGACAATTTTAATCCTTTATACTTGCAATAAAGTGCCTTGATGTCTGGTTGTGTGTTTCAGTGTATGCTTGCCAAGTGTCTTATTAAATGAAATTCTCAGATATCAACTGAAAACTAAGGTAAGCAATATATATAAGAATGATGCTCACATTTAAGTAAGGCCATCTGCAGATGACTAGGCACCTAGTGAGTTTACTAATAAGTGCATTTATGCTCTACATCAGATTATCATACTGTGAGAAACCCTCTTAAAGTGATAAATTGTTAGGGAAAAAAAAAGGCCAGACATACTTCAGGTCAGTGTCCAAGATGCAAACAATGTAGGCCAAAGAACAGAAGACAGGTATAATGGCTGGCCATTTGTTTCTAAGATGGCCTTACATAAAATGTCCTTAAGGTGACAGTGTGCTAAGAAATGTCCTCTTTAATGGCCCATAAGGAACACAAGGAATCCTGGAAGAAGGAAGCAGATATTATACCATATTCCAGGAACACTGTCACGTCACTGTGTTTTGTCACTCTGTGTACTGCAAAATGTTCATTAGAGTACACATATTTAAAATAGCTGGTCTCATTATGAAACATAATTAAATATAAGACTTCAAGTCATGATGACAGAGTGAGTTAGTTATAGAAGCAAATCTTAAAAGTATAATGAGAACCAGAAAAAATATGAACTTAAGATACAAAACTCTTTACTGAGATATACACTATGTCATGGTTAAACAGTGTCCAATGAAACTAAAATGCATTGATATTGTTTATTTGTCTTAATTTGTTCTTCCTTCATTCCATCATAACATTAAGAATCTGAAGTTTCCCACAGAAGAAAACCAGAAGCCCCTAAGTACAAATTACGCATGGAAATATACGACATTTAAAACACTGAAAAACCAATTTCCTAACAGAAACCAGGCTTATAGTTTTGAAAAAGCATTGCACAGTGGCTTAGTAGTCAGCAACCTGATGCAAGGATGTGGTCGACATTTGACATTAAACTGCAGATCATAATCTCGCATCCTTTGAATAAGAGACAGGAACGGATTAAATAATATAAACTCAAAGAAGTTTGTTCTTTTTGTCACTTGGCTTCATTCAGTATGCCATGCAGAAAATGAAGAAGAATTACAGGAAACAAATGACGATAAATATAACACAAGGTCAAAACAGAAGTATATATCCATTTGTGGTCCAGTGACTCACAAAGCAAAGAAATTACTGTAATAAAATATATACTACTGCTGCACAGAGGATAAACCGTCACATTTGAATTACAAAGGTCAACATAAAAAGACACGTACAACTGACACAGCCTGGTGGACAGCTAAATGAAAGGACACCACATATACTCAATGAGCCAATGTAACTACATGTAAAAATGAATAGTAAAGGTTCATGGCTCTAAACCAATTTAATGTCAAAAGTTACAGTGTTAATGATAGTTGTATAGTCATAATATGAGAAATAGTATATTTTTTAGTGTAATCATATAGCACATTCTTAGAAAGATTCTTTTTGTCACTTAGTACATATGCCTCAATGGATTCAGGCATCAAATTTCACAAAAGTATTGTTCCCTTTGTTGCTATTTGCCATCTGAGTTGCTATCTGATTTGTAAGGCTCTTTAGCTCATTTCCTCCAGTACAGCTCTTTTACGTGTATACCTTTAACTCCCAGTGGGTGTGGCTTGAGCCTTTAAAAAATGGAAGTTATCACCTTACAGTTTTAACAAATACTCATTGACAGAGGTCAAATAGCGATACAATTGTATTTGTCATCATGTATGCATCAAGATAAAATATTCTGATACCTTGTACGTAGCATGGTTTTGGAATTATTAATGCAAATATGAGCAACAATATTTGACGCCTAGAGGCACAGTAGGAGGTAACTGCAGAAACGCCTGGAGGCTCACTCGGTTGTAATGAGATTCTCCCCCTGTAATAAATTATACAGTGCACTTAATCCATTAGAAGTGAACATATTCAGTAGATCTCCAAGTTGTCCAATGAGAAAAATAAAATAATTTATTAGCTACTGAGGTCCTGTCCCCAGCAAAACCATTTATATTGGCACCACAGACAGAGATCCTGTTAGAATATCCATATATAAGCTATCAAACCAACATAATGTGTTGTTTCTTCCATCAAAATTCACCTAGTCATCAGGGTGAGTTAATTTGAGATGTTTTCAATGATAACAATGTGACTAGACCTGAATGACACAGCAGCACATACCTTAAACAATAAAACTGCATTTGCAAAACCGCCATAACAAATTATTAAATTATGAAAATCCTGAAATATTAAATGTTCACAAGTGCAAACTTTCAAAGAGTGATCACTTTGAGAAAATCTAAAGTGATAGGGAATGTAAAAAACTAAAATTCGTATTACTTTTGATTTATTTATTTATTTTATTTATTTATTTTTTTTGAAGGGTGCAAGCTCCTTTGAACCTCCCACACACCCTGCTAATTATATATACTAACTCCAAGATCACACAACAGTGTAATGAAAAATTCTATTATCCCTCTGCCAGCAACTGAGTGTTTATTTATTTATTTTTTAACAACAGGAAAAAACATGAGTGTTCACTCTTTTGAACTGTAACCCTCAAATCACAGGCTACAAAATGTGCACCATGGTATACAAATATGTCTTCCTAAAATTATACACAAATGAGAAAAAAAAAACTATGCGGATCAAGACAGTAGTACTAATGTAACATACAATCCTTGTGAAATACATGTAATATTGGTCTAACATTTACAAATACTGTAGAAAGGCACACTATACAGTTTGCAAAGGTACCTAGAGTGCTAAGTATATAGCGCATGTTCAAACAAGTATCAGCTATAGACTCTGTATGACTCCACAAAACTTAATGCACGTGTATGTTTTATTTGGACATTAGAGTGCTAGCCTGTATTCAAAAGAAACTGATTTAGAGAAATTGTAGAATTAAATGGAAAAGATTGCCCATGTGTAAGGGCAAGTGAAGAAAAAACACGTGCTTTTAGATTATGAAGTTGACCTACATTTAAAACAGATTAACAGCTTCAGTGGCTTTGTGTCTCTGCTTGCAGTAAGAAAGACAGCAGTGGACTGTGAAAAATAGTTTGCAGGCAACTAGGTTGATCACCAGAGCAACATCTCTGAACAGTCAGGCAGGAAACTTTCTCAATGGCTACGCAAAAATGGTCTCTGAACATCGCAACTATATCTACAAAGCCTGGTTGTCTTGCAGTTTAACACGGAGGCATAGGATTATCAGCTCCTAATGAACTTCTTTGTGTTTATCCAAGTATAATTGTCTCAGTCTTCCTTTGCATACAGTGAAACAGTGAGCAAGACACTCAGTCAGGCAATAATCTCAGTACACCCCAGAAAAGAAGCAGTTAAGAGTTGTAGGTTTATCTGGTCAATAAAATAAATAAATACAAACATTAGAAAGGTACAAGTGTTTTGCTATGAGACATTGTGGATAAAAAGAAGTTGATATTCTAGAGGTATTCTGGCCTCTGGACTTGGAATTCTACCAATTCAGGAACACATGGTGACATTTATAGATACACAGCTAGTGGTAAAAATTAAAGTACCATTCCAAACATATGCTCAAGTAATGGAAAATAGTGACATTCCATACAGTTCAGTGATTTAAGCACTAGAATTTCTCATGAAATGGAACTCAGCTAAGTCTAATGTGAAATATACATATTTTTAGTTTTAGATATACCGACTAGAAAGGTCACAGGAAGCCTGGTGAAGTTGAAGTTTGATGTCCTGGGAGCATAGCTGCACTCAAATGAAAAGTAATAATTAGGTGTAGTTGTCCTAGGACTATTAGTATAGATACTATGTAAGAACTGCCTTGTTTGCAGGACTTGTGTTTAAGCTGGTAAAGATGTAATTTATTCATTTATTTCTATTTGTTTACTGGGATATTGCACTGATCAATAATGACCAATTCCAGGCTCAGTCCAGGTGAAATACAAAACATTTCACAAACAAAAAGATACAGAAATGTAAGCAATAACAGAGTGATTCAGACTAATTACATAGAAAAAAATGTATATATACATTCTAGTGAACAAGCACAGTACAATGTACAATAAAGCAGAGTGTGATGTACAATGCATACATTCATTTTTAAGGTGGGTCAGTCTTCGGTAAATCTTAATTTTAAGCTATTACTTTAGTATCTCCTCACTGCGGTGGTGGTGCTGCGGTAGCATTGTCGCCTCACAGTAAGACGTTGTCTTGTTCGATTCTCAGCTAGAGCGTCCTCTGTGTGGAGACATGCGTGAATGGGCGTACCTTCTTTGAAGGTTGTGCATCAGAGCCGGCAACTCGGTACGTAAAAATCTACTGCCAATCATTAGCGGACCGGAGTTGTGCTGTGGCGACCCCTAACTGGGAAAAGCCGAAAGACACAACAACAACTTTAGTATCTCCTCACAGAGGTTCATTTATTTATTTATTTTTACATTTGTTTACCAGGAAAGTCCAACTGGGTTAGCAGCCCATTTTCAGTGGAGGCCCGGGGAGGAAAACACCACTATACAAATTTACAGCTACAGTAAGAGTTGCAATGTAACATAAGGTGAAAGATCTACAGCGCAGTAGTTAATATATTCAAAGTGACAATACAATAAAAGGTAGAATGAAAGACATGAGTGCAGCATCTCAAGAGACAGTATCAAGTGTGACAATAAACAATGTATATTCCTACTGTACAATAAACATATCACATCAATAGTACATTTATCAATATCATAGCATTATATATAAGCAAATAAGGAGGGCAGTTGGTAGAAAAGGCTTAGAATACTGTGAGAGAAAGTAAAGCAAGGTAATAGACATAGAGGAGTGTGAGAGACAGCAATAGTATGGTCAGCCTGGACATTATTTCTGAAACAGCAGCTTGAACTGCAGAGTTGGTCAGTGCCAACAAGTGTGCATGGCTAAAATACATAGTCGACTGAAGCAAAAGAACTTGTCAATCCCACAAATACGGTTCCCGTGAAGAGTACCCATATACACATATAAAACTATTGCCACTTTGTGTCCAGATTGCACTGTACCAGCCATAAACCCATGATAGCATCTTGAATGTTGATGATTTTCCATGACTGATATTATCAAGAGAAGACAGAGCTTTTTCAGTAAATTGACAGTTCTGGGAGTAGAAAAAAAATGGTCATCAATGACAACATGGTCGGTAGTCATAACCCATGGGCAAGAACAAGAAATGCTTCTTTCCATGTAGTAGCAGCATAGCCCTGGCAGAGAGGCAGACAAAAATTGCAGGCCAATAGAAAGTAATAAAACTAGACCAAATTCTAAGATGCCTAGGGTACACTAGTTGGCATCCATCGCTGCCAATATCAATATATATTTGCAAGAGCTCCTATATTTCTTTAATAGATTTTCTGTAGAAGTGATTCAAGGGAAGTTAAGAACCATCATCCTTATGCTGTGCAGATGAGGCCCACAGTCTATTAGGATAGGCCTAGAGAAAGATCCCTTCATAACTTGTAAGATATCATATTCATAGGTGAATAATGGGCTAACTGCCCTCAAGAGCCATTTTAAGCTTAGCCAATAACCCAAGGTTAGACTCACACCTTGAACCTTGTCACAGATACAATGTTATATTCTTCACAACTCTGACCCTATTTAGACCTTATGTTAGTTTTGTTTAGAAACTCACAAGAAATTAAGCATGAGTTGATGGTCCATTTCTTGGGTATTCCAACCCTTTATCCTGATAGTTCATCTGCATTAATTACACAATTATTATTTACAAGTTTTTTTTACAGGTGAATACTAGGCTAAAGGCCTTGAAGGACCATTTTGAACATAGCCAATATACTAAGGTCAGAACCAAACCCTGTACCTTGTGTCTATGAGGTGAAGACTTCCACCATTATGTGACATAAGTCTTTCTTTCTTACTAACACAGGTCTGTCGAATGTTTCACTCTGCTGTCATATCTCGTGATCTCCTTGCAGAAGTCATGGGAATTATTCATTGGTAAAGCTTACTGTTACCAGACAGGTCAGTTTATACATTCTGACTGTCTTTTCATATTGTTCTTCTGAAATGCAGCAACAATCGCTGAGGAATTTGAATTTCCTCCTCCTCTCAAGATTAGCATTCTGGTGAGAGAACAAGGCAGGGCCCTGTTTGAGAAAGTAGAATTCCACTCACTAATAGCCAGTTCTTTGTGCAGACAGAACTCACAGAAAGGGGTCAACCTCAGCAAAGAGAGAACAACAACAAGATATCATTCAACAGAAGTTTAGATAAAATAACCAGAGGTCACATTTTGGGGGGAAATGATGGTAAAACTGGAGTACTAGGTGACTATACCAGTCCTCCACATGGGGTAAAAATCTCATAGTGATGATGATGTTTTTGAATACTTCATTGCATGTTCTTGTATCTCTGTTGGCAATTGAAGAAAGATGAAGGATGTTCATTACCCAGGATGTGAATCTTATCTGATTGTATTGAAACCAGTAATTAGAACTGGCTTAAGTTAGCTTGATCTTTAATCAAACTCCTTATTTATAAGTTTCAGGAATGCATTACTACTATGAATTTTTTTATCAGTCATTACTAAGAATGAACACAAGCCAGGTGCTGTACTGATGAGGATGATCTCTCGATCTATATGACAATATTAAAAACATCTGAGTGTGGTACAGTTTTATATTGATAAATATTCTCAAAATGTGCAGCACTGAAAATATAAGCAGGTTACAAGTGATAATTAAAAAAGTATTAACATCAATAATAACATTTTAATACATTTACCAATATTTGTACTGAGTTTAGAAGCATTTTATGTGTTTTACCGCTGATAGTATTTCATCATTTGAAGCTGCAGAACTTGTAAATAAAACTGATAGATCAGATTATGTAGGGTTTAAGATATATGTGGAAGAGAAAGTGAATGAATATTGTATTTCAACTTCCTGATAATTTTCATTTTATTTTTAATGTTATTTATTTATCATTGTTTAGCTTAAATAAACAAATAAGCTATATATGAACTAAAGCCCCCACACATTTGTTATATTTTAAAAAATAATAACTGTTGGTGAATATAATGAATGTGTATAAGTGAATCTGTCACACACACACACACACACACACACATATATATATATATATATATATGACTGCGGTGGTGGTGCTGCAGTAGCGTTATCGCCTCACAGTAAGACATTGTCCGGTTCGATCCTCAGCTAGAGCGTCTTCTGTGTGGAGACATGCGTGAATAGGCATACCTTCGTTGAAGGTTGTGCGTCAGAGCCGGCAACTCGGTACGTAAAAATCTACTGCCAATCATTAATGGACCGGAGTTCCGCTGTGGTGACCCCTAACCCGGAAAAGCCGAAAGACACAACAATATATATATATATATATATATATATATATATATATATATATATATATATATGTTGTTGTGTATTTCGTATATATATATATATAAATACAGGAGACTGAGCAGCCAATACTAATTCTCTTTCATCACAGTGTATGGCGGAGGGGGGGGGGTTAAACTATCACTGCTTCACTCAACGTTTGAGACTGTAGGGGAACCTTCATCTGTTTTTACTGCTATAGCACTAGAACTATAGTAGTTAAAAAAAAAAGGGTCCAGCAGTCTTGTACACTCAAACGTATAATATGCACTCAAGTGTCTGACTAAGGTAGATTTCCTCTACAGTCACTGCTTGTCTGGTAGTTGAATCCCTCCCCCATCAGCCATAGTATGATGCCCCACGTCCTTGGTTCCTCTATTACAGCATGTATTGACCCCCACCAGCCATAGTTTGATGCCCCACTTCCTTGGTTCCTCTATTACAGCATGTATTGATCCCCATCAGCCATAGTATGATG
This sequence comes from Protopterus annectens, assembly GCF_019279795.1. Lineage (NCBI taxonomy): Eukaryota > Metazoa > Chordata > Ceratodontiformes > Protopteridae > Protopterus > Protopterus annectens. Next base: position 103,831,790 of record NC_056740.1, on the reverse strand, counting down.
CCCCATTTCCTTGGTTCCTCTATTACAGCATGTATTGACCCCCATCAGCCATAGTATGATGCCCCACTTCCTTGGTTCCTCTATTACAGCATGTATTGACCCCCCATCAGCCATAGTATGATGCCCCACTTCCTTGGTTCCTCTATTACAGCATGTATTGACCCCCCCATCAGCCATAGTATGATGCCCCACTTCCTTGGTTCCTCTATTACAGCATGTATTGACCCCCCCATCAGCCATAGTATGATGCCGCACTTCCTTGGTTCCTCTATTACAGCATGTATTGACCCCCATCTGCCATAGTATGATGCCCCACTTCCTTGGTTCCTCTATTACAGCATGTATTGACCCCCCCATCAGCCATAGTATGATGCCGCACTTCCTTGGTTCCTCTATTACAGCATGTATTGACCCCCATCTGCCATAGTATGATGTCCCACTTCCTTGGTTCCTCTATTACAGCATGTATTGACCCCCCATCAGCCATAGTATGATGCCCCACTTCCTTGATTCCTCTATTACAGCATGTATTGACCCCCATCAGCCATAGTATGATGCCCCACTTCCTTGATTCCTCTATTACAGCATGTACTGACCCCCCATCAGCCATAGTATGATGCCCCACTTCCTTGGTTCCTCTATTACAGCATGTATTGACCCCCATCTGCCATAGTATGATGCCCCACTTCCTTGGTTCCTCTATTACAGCATGTATTGACCCCCATCTACCATAGTATGATGCCCAAATTCCTTGGTTCCTCTATTACAGCATGTATTGACCCCCATCTGCCATAGTATGATGCCCCACATCTTTGGTTCCAGTATTACAGCATGTATTGACCCCCATCAGCCGTAGTATGATGCCCCACTTCCTTGGTTCCTCTATTACAGCATGTATTGACCCCCATCAGCCATAGTATGATGCCCCACTTCCTTGGTTCCCCTATTACAGCATTATTTGACCTTGTTTGTTAAGTACTACTTCCCTGAAGAAGTTGAACCTGCGAGCCAAGAGGAAAAGGCAGGAGACAAATGCACCCAAAAATTAAGCAGCTCATTAGTGCAATAGGTAGAAGACATATGTCAACATAAGGACCTCACCAACAAATAAATACATGACAGAGTAAAGTTTTTGCAACAGATACAGCAGAATGAAGTAATCTGAATAACAGATAAGATACAGCACACTGATTTAATTGTAGGCAAATACATACTTTCAAACACTGGCATTAACACCCTTCTAGCCTGCCAATACTCTAAAACAGTAGTTCCCATAATATGCGTCCAGGCTGTTCTTAAAAATATTTAAAATAGTGCTTGCTTTAATGCAATTTGGCAGTCTATACTAATTAGGAAACTTTTCATTCCTATGGAATATTCTATATAGGTTGTCTAATGATTCTCTACTACTTTTTGATACCTCCAAACATTTCTATAGGTAGTTTTCTCTTAATGCTCTATATACCTGAATAAGTCTCCTCTTAAATATCTGTATGAGACACTGTACAAGTTAAGATATTTTAGTCTTTCATAATAAAACTAAATATTCACAGTCATGGCTGCCCTTGGTATATTTCTGCTGTACTCTTTCCAGTTTATTATTGCTTGTTTTCTTATAAGGTTCTGTATTGTTACTCCATACTCAAATTTGGGTCTAAAGTAAATAACAAATAATTATTTCATCAATTCTGATTTCCTAGACTATAAATCTTTTTATACCTACAGTTTTATAACTATCAATAACCAACTGGTTGATATGATTAGAAAAACTCAGAGGTGGTTCTACCTGTATGCTCAGGTCCTTAAATGAATCCACATTTTGAATCACTTTGTACTGTATTAAATATTCATATTTTAATTTATAGTCTCCAAAATTTGATATATTTAGTTTTTTTGATTTATGTATTAGTATATTATTCATCTGTGCCCAAATGGTTAAATTAGTCAATTTCTTTTCCAGACATGTCCTTTCTGTAACACATGTAATCAGTTTAGTCAGTTTTAAGTCACCTGTATACAGACTATAGAACATTTTAGATGAAGAAGATAGATTTGAAAGATATTATCTAAACCAGTATTTGCCCAGGAGAGAGCCCTGTGGGATATGCTGAATGTAACCTTGAATTTAACCTGTCCCATTATTGTATGATACTTGCCATGTCCTATTTGTAAGCCATGAAGCTATCCATCTAATCAAAAGTACATCAGTACCTAGTTGTACTAAATTACTGATCAGTGTTTTGAGTAGGACCCTCTCAAATGCTGAATTTAAAACTAAATGTTACACCACAGCACATTTCTTTTTCATTCATAGCTGTTATTATACTGTTACAGAACATCATGTTACTATTGATTATATACCTATTTTCAATATATTCATGCTGATTAATTTATTTATTTATTTATTTACATTTGTTGACCGGGAGTGTCCAACTGCGTAGGTCCATTTTCAGTGGAGGCCAGGGGAGAAAAGCTCCACAGTTAAAATAAACAGACAGTAGTTATATTGGATTACATAGTGATTAACAATTTAATTAACATAGCAATTAATTACAAACATATTTACAGATGAAGAACATAGTACATCAGTAGACAACTAGAATCTTTATCTGTGAAGTACATAACAGACATTAGCAAATGTTACAATAAGACATTCCTACTGTATAATAAGTACTAGGCTTATGAGCATCTGAGCTTGCTATAATCAAGGTAGTTAGTGGGGTGGAAAGCCAGCATGTTTTTAGGTGTGCTTTTAGTTAAGTTTTGAAGTGGGTGCATGATGGTACGGAGGTAATTGTGGGTGGGAGGGAGTTCCATAATTTGGCTATGGTGCAAGAGAATAGTGCTTCACCAGCAGAGTTATTGGCTTTGGTGATCTGCAAGTGATTTTTGTTGCTGGATCTTAGTGGTCTGGGGGTGCGATAGGGTTGGAGTAGATTCTGGAGGGATGGGACATTTAGTGGATGGTTTACTAGTTTGTGGGCGAGTGAGAGTTGATACCACTGAAGGAGGTGAGGGAGTTCAAGCCAGCCCAGTTCAGCAAGTGAGAGACAGTGGTGACTACGGTAGGATGCCCCTGTGGCGAATTTGGCGATTTTGTTGTAGCAGGTCTCTAGCTTGTTTAGATCGCATTGCCTTAGGTTGGTATATATTGGAGAGGCATAAAGTAGGGTTGAGATAAGGTGGGAATTTGCTATTGAAATCTTTGCTGCTTTGGTGAGAAGTTGCTTATTTCTATATAACGCTCCTAGTTTTTTGTGGACTTTTTTTATGGTCATGGATATGTGAATGTCAAATTTTAGTTTATTGTCTATTTCCTCTCCTAGCAATTTGGTGTGTTCAGTTGGGTATAAAGTGGTGTTGTCTTTTGCTGTGATGTTAAAGTGAGAGTTGTTTTGAGTATGTTTGGTGGGTTGGAAGATGAGTAGTTTAGTTTTGTTTGGGTTGAGTATTAATTGGGCATCAGATAACCAAGTTTCAACAGAGGAAAAGGCTTCCTGTGTGACTTTTTGCAGTTTGGGTAGGGACTGGGCTGAGTAGATGATGGTTAAGTCATCTGCTTATTGTATGAGTGTGCCATGTTTGGTGGCAGAGGCTAGATTAATGGTGAAAACAGAGAAGAGTAGGGGTCCAAGGATAGATCCTTGGGGAACACCTATGGAGACAGGTAGTTGGGGATATATGTCATTCTGCCATACAACAGATTGTTGGTGGTCAGACAATATATTCATGCTGATATATTGTTTCAAGTCCCAGACTTTCCAGTTTAGGCAATAAACTCATAGGCCTGTATGACTGAGTTTGTCCTATTTCCCTTTCCCTTTTCATAGATTCATAGATTATTACTAGGCAAACTGTCCTCATGGACTACTTTAAGCCTAGCTAATTACCCCCTGTGAGTCTCAAACCCTGCACCTTGCATTTCTAAGGTAAGCACCTTAACCATTACGCCACCCTCCCACTTAAAGGCAGATTTTATAAGTGCATGTCTGCATTCTTGACAAACAGATATAATGGCACTGTAAGTTCTTGCTGAAGTATACTCACGTCTTTATTAGTAATTCTATCTCCTCTTGTGCATTGTTTGTATCCAGTTTGTGTAGTTCTTTATCAAAATAATCTAATTTGATTTCAGCATCTGAGTTTACATCACTGTTATTAGGACAATTTATCACCCCCTTTGTGAAGCCAAACTGCTTTGCATAACGTTTTGTAAATATATCTATAATCTGTTGTGTCTGAGACTACATTTTAGAATCTAAAAAAAGCTTATCAATTTCCATCTGTTTACTCATTCCACATCTTATATAACAATAAAATGCTTTTTTATTACACTCAATATCTTTACATAAATTTTCTTCAAATTGTCTTTGATCTTATCTTGTCTCACACTATATTTAATATGTCTGTCCATCTTGTTAATTTCAGTTTTCAGTATTGTAGTTTGATCCATTTTCCATTTCTTATATTTTGTATCTCTTGCTCTTATGGAAATATATCCTCCTGACATTTTATGCCTAGATCCTAACATTAAACATTTATTTTTGTATTTTTTGCATTTTTCTATTTCTCTTTCAAAACTTTCCACATTCCTTTTGCAGATTTCCTCTGAGTACATCACTTCACATAGTTTTATATAGTGACTGTTTTGCTTCTACATAATCTGTTATTAATCTTCTGTGCATTGGTTTAGATTTCAGTTTGGCAGGATTTTCTAGCAAAAACTTAACCTTTATAACCCTATGATCACTGCAAATCAACGGCGGTTAAATGTAACATGAAGTAGCATTAATTTTATTAGAAACACAGTGTCTAGCATGTTTTGTTCCCTAGTAGGCTTTTCTTACAATCCGAAGCAATTGTTGTTCCTGAACATACGCTGTGAATAATTTTCTTACTAATGTTGTTGAATCAATATTATTCCAGTCTGTTTCTGGTACATTTAAGTCCCCAGCCACAATTATTCTTCCCTCGTGTGTTTCATGCAAGAAATTAATGAATTCCTCTAGGTCATCAAGACTTGACTCTGGTGGTCTATTCACTCCAACAATTGTTATATGTTCCAGGGTTGTCTTTACTGTCACAGTTACATAATGTACAGTAGTGGTATTACCATTAGACGTGTAATATTCACAGGTCACATAAATATCTTTAATCCCTATCATAACAGCTCCACCAGATTTTTTGTTAGAATGTCTGTTACAGCAAAATAAAATTCATACCCTGACTGAACTAGTTTCCAGTCATTGTCCTTTAACCATGTTTTGCAAACACTAACGACATTAATCGTGTGTATGAATGCAGCACATTTTCCAATTAAAAGTCTTTATTATTAATACTCCTAGAATTAACAACCATCAGAGATGCATCAAATGTTGCTATCTGTGAATTATAAAATTTTTGACCTGGCAAAAATCCTGCCTTGTGTTTGTCAAATATTTCAAAATCACTGGTGCAAAAATTAACTTCCTGAGCTAAACAAGTGCATGCCATCCTGTATGAACACGTGTGGACCAAATTAGGTTTGGATGCTCTACACACTTCCATTTTTTAAAACTGGGACATTTTTTCATGTAGATATTTACAAAAAAAAATCTTTTCATTCATGGTGACCTGACTCTCCTTTCTATATGTGATTTGTGAAAAATACATCCTAAGACATGTGCAAGATATGCTATCTAAGAGGGCTGTAAGTTCCTACTAACAGTCAGAAAGTCCTTGGAGATGAGATCATTTGTACTAACATCAATAACAACAGATCCATTCTTCCTTACATTATGGCATTCTAAAGTCCTGGCAAGCATAACACTATTCAATGTTTATTATCTTCTCTGCAAAGTTAAGTATTACTTCCGCTAATATGTGACTCTCTAATTACCATGGGTGCTGGAACCATACAGCCAGGGGAGGGGGAACCCCCCCCCCCACTTTTACAGCTGCAAGACCTGTCAGGAAAAATTAATGAAGTGGAGTTTTCACGCTAACGTGGATTGTGATTCAGGGAGTTGATTCCGTAGCTGTCAACTGTCCAGATTTTCACAGAATACTTCACTCATACATTTGGTCTGTTCCTCTTAAAATTTGTGGTTTTCTGGCAAATCAGTGAAAACTGAATTCACTAAATAATGATAGCCTTTTAAGTTTCAGTCTTTCTATCTTTCAGGAAACACATGGTAACACAAAAAACTTTATTTTAGCAACTTTCTAAGATTATACAAGCAATATTTTAAATGTATCCCTGGGTTTGGGCCTTTGCCTCCCCCCCCCACCAAATAAATTTTGGCTTTTTCCAGATTTCTTGTGTTGCGAAGTTGAGAGATTTAGCTGAATGTGGATTTTACAAGGAGCAGAGAGCTTCGGGGGAAGACAAGTTTAGTGGTACTTATGCTAAGCTGTTTGCACTGTTAGTGGCACAACAGGTAGTATACTTGCTTTTGATGCAAAAGGCTGTGGGTTCTACTCCCACAGTATACAGATGGATCACTGATACTGTACTGTGTTGTACTTTAAAGGGAGTGGATGCTGCAGTCCTATGAATGTCCTCCTTTGGAGGAGTTACCTAGTAGCTACGTTTCTGTTATCAGTTTGCCAACCATTCCCCATTGCGAAATTACTAGCTTACCTTTTTTTTTTTAATGTAGCATAGGCAATTTATTCTTCAAAGGCAACAGGCACTTTATTTGTAGATGAAACAATGAAATATAAAGTTGTTTGCTAGCAGCAACTTCTTCATTAGTTACAGATCCCTTTAATGTGGAATTGTTTAGATGACTTACTTCTGAAGAGATGTTGCATATTTACTGATATTGGTGGATTGTAATGACAGAAGTTTGAGTAGCCTTTTATGGTTGAACTTTTCTGAAATGGGTAGTTTTGTCATTATTCATTCATACATTTTGTTTCATTGCTTACTAGAAGACTGTTTCAAGCTACAAATTTAAAACACATTCTAACAAGTGGTGCTGTATTATACAAGGAATATAATTTAATACAATCAGGTTAATACAATCAGGGAGGTGAATCAAAGAATGTATACATGTATGCTTGCTCACAGGATGCAGGAGATTAAAATATGGGAAGAAACCAGTCACCAATGGAGTACCCAGGGTTTAGTGCTAAGACTTTTTCTGTTTGGCATATATATCTCAAAAGTAAAAGGAAATACCAAAGGGTTTTGGCTGACTAAGTTTGAGATGACTGCAAGCTAGGAGCAGTTATTGAATCCCTAAATGACTTAACCATCATGCAGGAAGGTTTGTCCCAAACAATAACTGGTGCCAGAATCATGAATTAAAACTAAACTCCAAGAAATAAATTATTGTATCATTTGGGAAGTCATCTACTCCAGGCAACTGCCAAATTGACAATGCCCCCTGAGAAGTGACCCAGCTGTTTGACATTCGGGAACTTGTGTGTATAGTGAGCTAATTTTTGTCAAACATGTGCCCAGAGTCATAAGAAAGTATTTCTATATTGCACAGCTTATAAACACATTGATTGTGACTAGATCTATAAATGTTATTGTTCCCCTTTACAAAGCCCTCATTAGGTCAATCGTTTTTTAAAATGCCTACTTTGACATGTATCTGCCCAGACCCATGCAACAGTTGGAATACCCACAGAGATACCTTACTAAAAGGATACAAGTCCTATACAATAGGTCTTGCATGGACCACCTCAAAGATTTATCACTATACTCAGTATCCTACAGAGTGCTTAGAGGTGACATGTCTGGCACACAAGGCATCCTCCGACCTAATACAGATAGACCTACTGAACATTAGCAAGTCAAATGGCATCAGAAATACTCAGTCCAGATATCTAAACTGAATGTTGTGGATATATGGATATATATCAGAGAGGCTACCACTGTTCCAGAATAGACTATCCATGCCAGTAAAACAAAGCTCATCCCTGTACTTATTCAAATGCATCTTGGATCTAATGATAGGTAACAGAAAATGTACTCCAGGATTGCCCCTCATGATACTAATGGATAGAGGCAGGTCCTAAATGTTGCATCTCTTACATGGGTATCCTCAAATTATCTATAGTGCGATCACATTTATTCTCACTACGGCTAATATACAATTATCAGCCATGGGATAGGTAAGACCAATCAGGAAATGTTAATTCAAGCATCAAAAGGGAAATTGGCTAAGTTTAAAATGTCCTCCACATGAACCTATGTTGTGGTGGTAAATAGTTTTAAAAAATTGCCCTTTTTAGATAACTAAGTGCCCCCTCACCCTCCAGCCCCCCAGTCTTCAACAGCTTCTGGCACCTCTGCTAATTACCGGAATATTTTTTCCGACCAGATATGAAGACTCTTCAACTTCTAATTCAGTAAATATCTGCTCTATCAATTGTAACAAAGGAATGATGTTCATCACCATTATTCTTATTAATCACACTGTTTTCATTATTACATCACTAAGCATACAGTTCTCATCCAGCTGGCTTTGTACATCCACAGCTTGTGCCAAATTGTAAACTTCTGCCATTTTCTTGTTTTTTTTTTTTTTTTTTTTAATCACAGTAAAGTTTTTCAAACCCTCCATGTTCAGTTTTAATTTCTTCCTTTTCACCTACCCCTTGTTTCTTTTTTTTCTATCTTCTCTTTTGGAAAAAGTACGTGTTTTTCTCTAGATTGAAAGTTTTCTGATATAAAAGTGTTATCATGCCCTGTAATCTCTGTGTTACATAACAACGCAGTGCCTTTTTAGTATGTATTCTCTTTGCTTTATAGTCGTTGAGCATTTTCTTATTCTTCCTT
>NC_056740.1:103788014-103818014 GCF_019279795.1 Protopterus annectens | reverse complement strand
AACCCTTATTTTGCAGTAAAACACATTTGTTTTCTGCATATGCAGCACTTTAACTCTGTGTGCATAGCAGACAGTGTCAAGGCACCTTTAATCATCCTTTTTTTTTTTTGGAAGTCAAAAGTAATAATAATATAAGAGTACGTGGGTAAACTAAGCTGTAGTTTGATCTTGAGTTGTTTGTTCAAATTACAACAAAGTGAGTTGCGTAGGCAGTTGACATTTCTGAATGAGCATGAGTATGCAACTCTCAAACTGCATTCGGAATGTTACATTAATAGACATGATTGTTTTGCCCAATGATAGAAGGAACATAAAGCGCTCATTCTTTGGCAGAGGACTCTGTGCTCTTCATATGTTTTTCAAAAGACAAAAACATCATAATGCTTTATAAAACAATCCCCAATGCACAAGTATAGTGAAATCATCAGCAGTAATATTGCTTTAGCAATACACCACTTTTGCAGATTTATCTTATTGGGAAAAGGCATACAACCAATGAAGGTAGAGGTTTGGGTTTAGGAACTGCTCACTTTTTCTTAGATGGATGGAAAACACATATATCAGTGCATATTTACTTCCTTTATAGGTAAAATCTAGAGAAAGATTATCTACAGAAGGATTGTGATACTACAGATATCTTCTAAATATATAGTCAATATTTGTAGAAGAATACTACCACCAGAAGACTATGTGAACCATATGTTTATCTGAAAGCTGCTGGGTATTAAAGCTCTGCAGATCCTGTCTGGGCATCTTGCAAACTACTACAGCAGTAGAAAGAAGGAAGAGAGACTTTGCTTGATCATAAATACCTGTTTGCTTTTTTTGCCTATATTTTGCTTTCTGCACTTTAAACTAGCCGTCCTTAGCTTATCACATTCACTGTTACTGTATTTTGCATTTTAAAATTGTTTACTGCACTTTGTCATTTTTTAAGTTATTTACTGTTGTAAGCTACACACTCAAGTGCGCTAGCATTCCTGTGTTTTAAAAAGCGTGTTTATTGCTGTTTTATTTGTTTTCCTGACTGTTTTTTTTTTCAAAAAAAAAACAACAAAAACAAAATAAATCCTATCTGTTTGCTCATTTCCCACCATTTTCTTTAGCTAGAATAGTCCGGATTTCAGATTTGCTGATTCCAGGACTTTATTTTGAGTTTCCGAGTTGTCCAGACCTTGTTGTGGTAGAGGGAAGTCTTTCTGCTTATCAGTGGAAGTAGTAAGCACTGAGCAACCTATCTATCACTTGAGGAGTGGTTTCCAGCTCTGAAATTGTATCTTATTGGCCATTTTGGGCTGCTTTCTATCCCTTTCAACTTTCTGCCTTAAAAACCCATGTCTGCACGTCTTTGCGTGTCATGCAGCGCCACTAAGCTAGGGAAAACTATTACCGGAGCCAGAAAGTCTACTCTTCAAAATTTCCCTTAGATCTTGCTAGCTTTCACACTTCTGCACTCAAAGTAGTTAATCTAAGGTCAGCACTTGCTCAAATCTAACTGTAGCATTTACTGAAGCATATATACCACTACCAACACTAAACCTCTCCACAAAGGAGAATAAGAAACCAGCACCAGTACTTAATTATATTGGGCGTTAAACCAGGCATGTCTAAAAGTCAGTTCCCTTTGCTTTCTCCTATCAACCTGGTGAACTTGGGCATCCTGAGGTAATGTAGCAACTGCCTCATGTACACAGACAACCCCCTTCTCCTACCCCACAACACTAGGACCTGTGAGAGATGCACACATATATAGCCAAACTGGAAGCCAAGCACTCTCCATCCAGGACTGAATTAGCCAGTCAGAAGGAGAAGGTTAACACCCGCAGAGCACCACACTCAATACATAGCCCACCAGTACATACACCACCACAGCCCTCATATAGAAATACAAAACACATGCTTATGTCATCTACTTCTGAAGGAGCTCATTTAGCTATAGATAATAATCTAAAGTACTGGTATCAGCTGATATCTGATAATAAAGTTAAAAATCTAGATTTCTTAAAACAATAATTTGATCTAAGAGATACTTGCTGGTTAGAGGTTCAGATCTTTAGACAACATCTCATTGAAAGAATAGATCTAATGTCTATAACAGTTAAAGAATCTATTCCAAAACTGATTGATTACTTGATAATAAATTTACAGCATAAAGTTTCTGATAAAGGTAAACTTTCATATATACATAAAATTATCAGACAAGAAACTTTTTACAATGTAGATTCATACTGGAATTATTTCACCTCTATTAATGGGGACCCACCAACTCAACAAGATAAACAATATATATTGGAATCTGCTTATAGAACTACATCTTCCATTGTCTGGAGACTTTATACATGGAAATTTTTACATAGATCTTTTATACACCTTTGATGATGAATAAAATTAATAATAAAGATAATCTATGTAAGAGATGTAATGTAGAAATTAATGCTGACTGGGCTCATATGTTTTATGACTGTATGAAGTTGAAAGAATACTGGAAGTCAATTAATGCAATTTTGCAGGCTCTTTTTACAGATAATTTAATTATTTCTAAGTCTCTTATATTATTCAACACACCGGTACCTCAATGTGTTAAAAAGATTAAGCTTCCCTTGTTATGGTCTATCCTAGCAGTGGCTAGGAAAATAATAACTAGAAATTGGATTTCAGATACACCTCCTTCGTTCAATGAATTTAAAAATGTTATGAATATAATGTGTCATATGGAAATAAGCACAATTAGAATGAGAACAACTAGAAAAACATCACATTTTATTGTATGGGATAATTTACAAAATTTGTTAAAAAAATTCTAATTTCAATAGCACAGTATTTTAGTTTAATTAATTGATCTGATTGTAGTGGATGTCTTTGTAAATACCTATTTTTAATTATTTGTATAAAATTGTTATGATATTTCTCTTATATGTTAAAACAATAAACATGTTTTGAAAAAAAAGAAATACAAAACACACACTTACCTTTGCGAAGGGTCTTAACAAATATCTGCCCAAACAACAGAGACATTCAATGCAAAAATGCAAACAACCACCACATCCCAGCACAGACCATGTAACACATAGCTCACACAAACAGTGTGCCACACAACCAAACCCCTAAGGCAAAACAACTTACCCAACACACTAGTCATAAGTGACTCAATAGTAAGGCACACTGATGTCCCACTCACCAAGCTAAATAAGGAGAAAGTTACAGTCAGCTGCCTGTCGGGTGCCAGGATCCACCACATAATGCATGCACTCAGGTCGCTCCACAACAGGTACAAATACGACTCGGTCATTGTCCATGTTGGTGTGAATGACCTGGAATGTACCTCCCAGGACTACATGAAAAAAGACGTAGAGGAGCTCTCCGATCTTGTAGCCCAGGCAGGTATGACCCTAGCCCTGAGTAGCATCCTACTGTCACCCAGAATGATACCACAGTACAAACAGAAAATTATTGACTTTAACAACTGGCTAAGTTTCTGGTGTCATTCTAAGGGGATCCAGTATCTGTCTGCCTGGGATGACACGAATGACAGAACTCGATGCTTCACCGGAGATGGCCTGCACCTGTCACACCTGGGATTCTGGATCTGGCCAAAGCTCTTGCTGCCACTATAGTGCCTTTTTTAAGCAATGTCCTGAAAACAAAACTACGCCTATAACTGTCACAAGCAAACAAAACCTGAGGGCTATGCTACTCAGTGCTAGAAGCCTAAATCTCAGAATGCACTCGCTCAAAGCACTCCTAAAAATGGAGAACATTGACATCTGTGCAGTAATTGACACCTGGTTCAAGGCTCAGGAGAGCTTGCTATAGATCCCCCACAATGTCCCAAAAGTCACACTCCACATTCCTAAACACTCTGGAAAATATTAGGGTACAACCCAATACCCTTATACTAAGAGATTATAACTACCCCTCCATTAATTGGGAAAATTACTCATGTACCAGCACACTAGCTCAATGTTTTCTGGTATTCATTAATTCCAATGCCTTAGACCAACTCATTCTTACCCCCACCAGGGGTAGAAATATCCTTGACCTGGTTATTACTAACATGGGCGACTGTTGCTCTACACCTGAAATCAATTCCATCCTGGTCAGATCTGACCCCAAACTTATCACCATGGACATCCACATCTCACCCGCACCTTCGTTAAACGAAGCCACCATAACAAACATCTCCAAACCCAACTTCAGGCTTCTAAAAACTGAGGTGGCAAACTTCACGATGCCCACGCAAATGGAAAATAGGTGTATGCCTGCTGAATCATACACCAATGGACTGTATGAGCACATACACATGTGCATGGAATGGGCCATACCAAACAGAACTAAGATGCTCTCCTCCAAAAAAAGGAAGCCAATCTGGTGGACCCTTACCATAAACAAACTCTACAACAGAAGAAAAAAACTGTTGCAGAAAAGAGCAAAATCTCAACACTGGAAAAACTCCCTTGTTAGCCTCAGCAAAAAACTGAGATCCCTTATCAAATCATCTAAAGCCTATTACGAAAATAAAACTGCTGCAGATTCTAAAGACAACCACAAGCCATTCTACAGCTATGTCAAGAATCCACATGGCAAGTCTCAGATCTGCTCTGACTTACAGCATAATGGCAATACATATACAGAACCAACTGATATTGCCAACATATTGGCTGACAGGTTCAGTGTGAACTTTACCCCTCTTTCACCCCCCAAAGGGTCTATCTCAATACCTGAGGAATGCCAAGCCTCTATCATCACAGTTACACAAGTAAAAGCCGCACTGTCCAAAGCCTAGAACACATCTTCCATGGGACCTGACAATATCGTGGGCTGTGCCCTACATGACCTACAAAATGAACTGGCACCACACCAGAGTACCATGTTCAATCATAGCCTCATTTCAGGCTTTGTTCCTGCAGAGTGTCACACTGCTACAGTCATCCCACTCCACAAAGGGGGAGCATCTACAAATCCTGGAAACTATCGACCCATCAGCCTGACAAGTCTGATATGAAAGGCCATGAAATGCATCATCATGGACCATATAAACAGGGACATAAGGAATCTCCAAACTCTGGACCCCACACAGTTTGGTTTGTGAAAGGCTTATCATGCCTGCTTAACCTGATAGACTTCTTAGGGTTTGTCACCAGAGCTGTGGATGAGGGCAAGGTAGTGCACACAGCCTACCTAGATCTTGCCAAGGCCTTCAACACCATACCTCACTCAGGAATCATAGACAGACTCACCAAACTGGGCATAAACCCTTATGTCATAAGATGGGTGGCCAACTGGCTCATGGATAGAACACACACTGTAAAAGTAGTGGAATATAAATCTGACTACAGACCCGTTACAAGCAGCATTCCTCAGGGATCGGTCCTGGGACCTCTCCTATTTGGCATCTACTTCTCTGAAGTCCAAGTTACAGTTACAGTAAACAACATGAAAATAGTGTAGTTAGGGTGCAGTGAGAAGGGCAACTGCCTTGGGCACAAATAATTTTTTTGGGTAGGAGAGGCGCAATCAGCAGTCAGCCACTCAAGAACTCTCTTTAATACAATATTGGCCGTTATTGCATTTATGGTCAAACCTAAGTTCTGTAGCACTGCGTTTGTGGTATCAACTGTAGTAACGGCTTGATACATTGTAGCAAGCAGTTTGCTACAGTTTAAAAGTAAAAAAAAAAAAAAACGAACAAATAAAATAAACAAAATACCTTTTTTTTTAATTCAAAACCTGAATACTGTAGTATTCCATGCAGACAGGGTATAAACTGTAGCAGCTTGCTTCAATTTAAAAGAAGATATGTATATATATATATATATATATATATATATATATATATATATATATTTTTTTTTTTTTTAATAAAATGTGCAGTGGAGGATCAGAGGCAGGGCATGGAAAGGGACCTAAATGGCTGGGGAGGAGAGCAGGAGAGGGAGGGGGCTATATCATGTATCTGATCACTCTGTAGGTGTACCAATAGAAGGAAAGGCTGCTGTTTTTCTCAATGGGAACCAATGACTAGTAATCAGTTAGCTCATTCACTTCAATGGAGTTCAGGAAGTTTGTATTTGTAACTTCCAATGGGCGGAGCCTAAGCCTTTTGACAGAATCAAATTATGTCCTCACATTTCAAACAAATGTTCATATCTTTGGAACCATAGGGGTTATGAAAGAAGTACAAATGGCAAATTATTCAGTACAAGCTATTTTTATAGTGGTAGTAGTCCTTAGGTTCTAGGTTGTAAATAGAATTTTATGAATCACAGTAAACACAATAACAATTACATTTGTAATATTTTGTAAACAATGTACAATATCTCAGCAGCCACTCAAGTTACACACACACACACACACACACTCTCAGCAGCATTCTAGTCATCTAGCTGAACACTTTCATATGAGGCAAAGGAGTTTTGTCTTTGTTACTTGGTCATTGCTATATTTGGAAAAATGTGAAAATTATTTATTTATTTATTTATGTATTTATTTATTTATTTATTTATTCATTCCAGTTTGATGACCGGGGAGGTCCACTGGGCTCAGGGAGCCTGTTTTCAGTTAGGGCCCGGGGAGAAAAGCTCCAACAATACATAGTTACATGAATAATTACTAAGAAACTTTGCATAACTGACAAATAAACAGGTAGCATTCATAAAGAAACAAACAATTACAATTTTGTTTAGGTGTAAAAAACAGGCAAATGGCCTTGAGGCTAGATTTTTACAGTATAGTTATATATACATAATACAGATGAGCAAGATTAGCTAGGTGAGACGTTAACCAGGAGTAAAAGTGGAGGAGACCTTGAGAGGTATACGGTGAAGAGTACAGTTGCATTTCCTGTTTGAGTAAAGGTGAGAATGTAGAAGAGTTATAAAGTTTTCAAGGGTATCGCAGGTCCTAAGAGTGGAGGGAAGGACATTCCATTTTTTGGATAAGGTGAAGGAAAGCAGAAGTTGACCAGCTGGGCGCTTGGGTTTGTGGATTGTGATTAGGTTTTGGTGGGTAGATCTAAGTGTTCTATGGGTAGTATATGGTTGGAGGATATTGGATAGTGCAGGGCACTTGGTAGGTTGGAATACTAGTCTATAGGCAGTCAGGATTTGGAGAAAGTCAAGTTGGTTATGGAGTTCAAGCCAGTTTAATGAGTGAAGGGAGGAACAGTGATGAGAGGAAGATTTGGCTTTGGTAGCAAATCTGGAGATTTTATTGTAATATATTTCTAGTTTGGAGGATAGTGAGGAGGATAAATTAGTAAGCAGAGGGGCGCCATACAGTAGAGAGGGAAGGAGATAAGTAGTGGCAAGAGTTAGTCTGGTAGCAGGAGAGAGGAAGTGGTTGTTTCTATAAAGTAGGCCGGGTTTTATGTGGGTTTTCTTTATGGTTAGCTGGACGTGAGTATTAAATTTTAGGTGTTCATCAATAGTTACACCAAGACGTTTGACGGAGGGAACGACCTCTGAAATGGAGTTGTTATGGCTGATTATTTGGAATGAGTTTTTATCAATAGGGGAGGACTTAGAAGGAGGGAATAGAAGGATTTTAGTTTTGTTAGCATTTAATGAGAGGTGATTTTGGAGCATCCAGTTTTCGGTAGTAGAGAAGGCTGTTTGTGTCAGTAGTTGGAGATCTGTTAAGTTGGAGGCACCACAGATCAAAGTAGAATCGCCAGCATATTGAACAATTTTAGTATTGGGTATGGCCTTGTAAAAGTCATTAATAATCATGTTGAATAGAATTGCGCCAAGTATGGATCCTTGGGGTACTCCGACGGGGGTAGAATGGAAGGTGGAGGTGCCCTGGCCCCATTTGACAGCCTGGGACCTGTCAGAGAGATAGCTGGAAAACCAGGAGAGAGTTTTGTGGGAGAGATTGAGATTAGACAGATGATTTAGAAGGTGGGTGTGGGAGATAGTATCAAAAGCTTTAGATAAGATCAACAGAACTGAGGATACTAAGTTACCGGAGTCATGGGCTAAATTGACAGTATGTAAGAAGGAAAGAAGGGCGGTGTTGGTACTATGTCCTTGGCGGAAGCCGTGTTGGGTAGAAGAGAGTAGCTGGTGTTTGGTAAGGAATGGCAAGAGCTGAAGGTGGATGCATTTTTCAAGGAATTTAGACAGAGGGGAAAGGATGGCTATGGGGTGGAAATTAGATACGTTACAGTTTTTGCCACCCTTGTGAAGTGGAAGAATATAAGCAGAGCACCATAGTTTGGGTACATAGGATTCAAGTAGGGATCTATTGATCAGGATGCTCTAAATTAATATCATAAAAACAACAGTTAATACCTCTTTACCTGCACTAGACAGGGGTCAAATATTAATGCAGTTGAGTTTGCTATTATGTAAGCTTTAAGATTAAATTTTTAAACCTTGTAGATAGCATGGTTTTGGAATTACTGATGCAAATATGAGCAAGTAATATCTGATGCCTAGAGGTGTCAGTAGGAGTTAACTGCAGATGCACCTGGAGGCATCACTCTGATCTAATGAATTAATTACAGTGAAGGGTTATTTCTTTCTTTTTCTTTGTTTCTTTCTTTACGTTCTTACTTTGCTCTTCATTTGACAAGCTGAGGGGGCAGGGTGCTGGTTCATGGAAATGGCAAAGGGAAACTTGCCATATTAGCTGTCACACTGTGAAAGCTATTACTTAATTGGTAGTTCAAATTTGCTTTTAATTTTGAGAACTGTCGGTCATTACTTTGTCATTCACTGACTTACTGTCTAGATGATGGTACTCCAATGCCTCTGATATCAGATGATTTGGACTGTGACATACAGTGTTATTACAGAATTAGCAGCAGTGGATCCAAGGAGTGGCACAGAGTTAAGCACCTACTCCTTTTTGTAGTCACATCCTGCTGCCTAGATTACAAGGTTCCTCTAAGACATACAAATCATTTATCAGAGTAGGTGCTCCTCTTGATTTGTAAACTTCTAGTTCAACCACTGGCTACAGAACTACCAGTATTTAATGGTGATTTTTAGAATGCATGACCTCTAATATGGTTTACAGCTATCATCGGTCTATGACTGTGTTAAATGGAATTTTGTAGCTCAAATTCACTGCCATGTGTAGACAGCAACATGTTATGAGTTTCTGGAAGTGCTCATTTCTACCATTCCGTGTAAAGTATTCTTTCCACAGTGGTCCACTGTGGGTATTATCGAATAAAGTACCATACTGGCATTGCAGGATGGCTGTGTCAGGAGTATAGTTACTTACACACAGGAGTGTTGTGTCCCAAACATTTTGCTTTTATAGCCAGTCAGTTAGTGGGTGAGACAATGGTGGCACTTTGAACAACTGCATTTAGCACATTGATTTAAAGTCATATACAAGCGCTTGGGTATTGCTGCCTTTATTCACTGAGTGTTAGTGCACAGTAACAGAGGAGTGATTGCCAGTCGGGCTGCTAGGTTCTACATCTGCTTGCTACAGTGTAACACATATTATTGTAGATGCATGCTTTATATGGCCTTATGATGAGCAAGCGTGTTCTTAGATTGTTTTCTAAGGACTATGAATTTTTCTTTAAGAGATTGTTTGTCATATTTTTCCCATTAGGCTAAGCCTCATGTCTAAGCTTTAACAAAGCTTTTTAGTGCTTTTAAATCCATGCATAATTTTGATCTCCCTTATTAAACTTCTTATTGTATGCAGAGCATTTTGAAGGTCAGTTATGATATTTGAGAATATGGAAACTGCAAAACGGACCTCAATGGTGTTGAATACTAGTTTACTGATAACTATTTCACTGTGGTGAGAAATTGTCTTATTCTACACAATCTGATGATTTGGGAATGAAGGCAGTGAGAGATGTAGATTGTTGTTACTGTATTTATAGGAAGAATATCACAGGGCAATGATCACTTGGGGTGGAAGGGTGTAGTTTAATCAGCATGATTTTGTGGAGAATGATAATAATTAGTAGGTCCACTGACATTTTTCTGAGAAGAAACACTGAAAAATAAACTTCTTATTCAAAGTTCAAAGGAAAACAAAACAGGAAATAGTAATACAAACTCAAAAAAGCCAGGCACCAGCAGCTTCAGTCACTACCACTGAGTTGTACGAACATAACATAAGTTTGTAGATCTAGCAAATATGATAATAAAATCAATAAAATCAATCACAGTTGCCAGATGGATTAAAAACAATGGATTTTTGACACAGATGCCCTGCACCTGCCGCCCAGGAATTCTGGATACTGGCTAAGGCTCTTGCTGCCACTATAGTGCCTTTTTTAAGCAAGGTTCAAATGACAAATTCACCACCATAACAGGAACAGGCAACCAAAAACTGAGGGTAATGCTACTCAATGAGAGAAGTCTAAATCTCAAAATGCTTTCACTTGAGGCACTCCTTAAAATGGAGAACATTGATATCTGTGCAGTGACTGAGACCTGGTTCAAGGCTCTAGAGAGCACCCCTACATTACCTGGCTATAACTCATATCACACTTTTCGGCCATCTAACCTGGACCAGAATACCAAAGGTGGAGGTGTGTTCATATTCATTAAGGATATCCACACCTCCAGGCTAGTTGCGCAGCATAATGCATCCGAGGTTATCCAAGTGCAACTAACTCTGGGCAAAACTGCAATCTAAATTGTAGCTTGCTACAGATCCCCCACCATGCCCCAGGATTTCCATTCCTCTTTTCTTGATATACTGGAAAATATTAGGGTTCAACCAAACATCCTAATAATGTGCGATTTCAACTACCCCACCATTAACTGGGAAAACTACTCATGCACCAACTCCTTCACTCAACGCTTTCTGGAATTCATAAATTCCAATGCCCTGGATCAACTTATCCACACCCCCACATGGGGCAACAATATCCTAGACCTAGTCATTACCAACATGAGTGACCGGTGTTCCACACCTAAAGTCAACTCCTCATTGGTCAGATCCGACCATAAGCTAATCACCCTAGATATCCGCTTCACATCCCCACCCATCATTAAGGAAACCATGGTAAAAAATTTCTCCAAAGCCAACTTCATACTTCTTAAGACAGAAGTGGTGAACTTCATGACACCCATGCAGATGGACAATACAGTTATGACTGCTGAATCCTACACAAATGCACTCTATAAGCACTTACACAAGTGCATGGATTGTGCTATCCCAAACAGAACCAAGATGTTTTCCTCCAAAAAAAGGAAGCCAAACTGGTGGTCCCCCTGCCATAAACAAACTCTACAACAGAAGGAAGAAACTGTTGCAAAAGAGAGTAAAATCCCATGAGTGGAGGAGCTCCTTGGTCAGCCTCAGTAAGAAGCTTAGATCCCTTATAAGATCCTCCAAAGCTAGCTATGAAAACAAAATGGCCACTGATTCTAAGGGCAACCACAAAGCATTCTATAGCTATGTCAAGAATCTCAGTGGGAACACCCAGATCTGCTCAGAGTTACAGCACAACAGCACGAAAATTACAGAACCAACTGATATTGCCAACATCCTGGCATATAGGTTCAGTGCTAACTTTGCCCCCCCCCCTCACCCTCTAAAGGGCCCATATCTATACAGGAGGAATGCAGAGTCCCTGTAATCACATCTATGCAGGTAAAAGCTGCACTCTCTAAAATCAAAAGCACACCATCCATGGTACCAGACAACATCCCAGGCTGCATTTTACATGAACTTCAGAATGAACTGGCTACCCACCTAAGCACCATGTTCAATGATAGTCTCACATCAGGCTTTGTGCACACTGAATGGCACACAGCAACAATTATCCCACTCCACAAAGGGTGGAGCCACCACTGATCCTGAGAACTATCGCTCTATTACCTGATGAGCCTGGTCTGCAAGGCCATGGAACGTATCATCATGGAACTCATAAACAAAGACATTGATAACCTCCAAACTCTGGACCCCACCCAATTTGGGTTTGTGAAAGGCAGATCATGCCTTCTGAACCTTATAAACTTCATTGAGGCAGTCACCAAAGCCGCAGATGAGGATAAGGTGGTTTACACAGTCTAGCATGACCTTGCCAAGGCTTTCAACACCATCCTCCATTCCAGAATTATAGCTAAACTCATTAGACTAGGTATAATCCCTATGTCACAAGATGGGTTGCTAACTGGCTCACTGACAGAACCCACACTGTAAAAGTTGCAGACTCCAAATCTGACTTCAAACCAGTGACAAGTGGAGTACCTCAGGGTTCAGTCCTGGGACCTCACCTATTTGGTATCTACTACTCTGAAGTACAGGCTAACACAGGAGGCCTTTGGCTAATGAAGTTAGCAGATGAAGGCAAACTAGGAGCCATAGTCGAGTTCCTAAATGATGTGGACATCCTACAGAAGGGCCTCACTGAGACAGATGCCTGGTGTTAGAGGCATCAATGCTCAATGCCAAAAAGTGCATTGTCATCCCCTTTGGTAAAAACTCTGTACCCATGAACTACCATGTAAATGGCAGTCTACTTAATGCTGAATGTGTGATAAGAGACCTTGGGACCCAGGTGGACAGTTGTCTCTCCTTTGATAATAACATTGCCACAGTAGTCGGGAAATCCTTCTATGTGGCACACTTCATCACAAAAGGGTTCTCATCCAGGAAAAAAAAGGGCATTGTTCCCCTCTACTCGGCACTCATTAGACCCATTATAGAGTACAACGCCCCTTTTGGAATGTACTTCACAAGCCATCTGCAGCAGCTGGAAAGGCCACAGAGGTACCTCACAAAGAGGATTACTGGCCTCAAAAAAATTCCCTACACTGACCATTTCAAAAAAACTCCAGATTTACTCTGTAGCATATCATCTTCTCCAAGGAGATCTCTGCCTAACATATAAAGCGATGTTAAACCCAGAGCTGTTGGACATGCTACACCCAAAGAAATCCCAATCCCTCCAAGCTATACGCTTTAGGGACCTAAACCTTGTCACCACAATAAACAGAACATGCTGGAGGGATAGAGCCCTGTCCGAGAGGCTTCCTATACTCTGGAACAAGCTACCCATCTATGTCAAGCAAAGTTCCTCATTAGCACTCTTCAAGAAAAATCTTGATGAGTGGATGGGAAATAGGAAATACTCTCTGAGGATCAGTTCTGTGGCACTGCTCAACAGGGGCACAGGAAATTAACTTTCTTGAGTGGCGTAAGCCAGGGAACCTTGTTGGCTAGGCTTACTTAGGCCCTTGGGCCGATAGCCTAGTACCTACTTATGAACCTATTTACTTTAAAAAAAAAACTGCACACTTCAGTCACATTATTATGGAACTTCATCATAAATCTCCACCCTCCTAATCAACTGCTAATTAGAAACATAGATGAATGAGAAGGAAATCAGCTAAAATACTGAGTCTAAAATACAAGACAGAAATATATGTATAAAACACCATATTTTAAACCAATAACTTATTAATGCACTCATATCTCATAAACCTCTGACCCATTCCAAATAAAAAAATCAGTACAATGTATATGAGTACAGGCATACAATGTAAATGTGGAAAACTATTTTTCAACTAGCAGGTTTTAATTTTAGAAAACTGGTGATGGAAATTTGGTCATTTATCCCCCTCGGCCCTATAACATTGCTTTTTAACTGGTCAGGCTATCTCCTTCTTTTCTAATATGATTTTTAAAGGGCCACCTCATAAGCCATTCTCAATCATATCACTAAAAAAAAAAAACCTAAGGAATGTCCATCTTTCCTCTGGATAACTCTCCAGAGTGCATTTTTAAGTCATGTTTCCTTATATATTTTACATGTTCGTATACTTTTATGCCTCTTTCAGTTTTGCCAATATAGAAAAAAATGAAATACCTTACAAACAGCAATGTAAACAACTATGTTTGACTTACAATTACATTTTCTAGGGCATGTCACTCTACCACAGCGCTAGATGTTCACACAATCACCCTCTATAATGAAAGGGTATTGTGAACAACATCCGTATTTGGACACGTCCCTTGTTACCTTCACTCATTCTATACTTGCTCATATGTTCTACATATTTTTTGAGATTCCAGTCCCTTCTAAAAATGAACCTGAGGAACTTTCCTATTTTAGATTGATGGATATCTCCTATATCAAAGATTTTTCAGGGATTAGTTACTATATGTCTGATCACGTCGACATCATTATTAAAAATGAGGATGCATCCCTTTTGAAAATTAGGATCACTAGACCTTGAATTAAACATATCATAGCTGTCCACCCCTAGTAGTGGTCTATATATATATATATATATATATATATATATATATTCAGTCTGCCCTTTTCTGATACACCTCATTAAATAAGAAACTGGTTAGCGTAGCTTCTGTTAACTAACACTATCCTTAATTTTCCCCTTCCTCAAAGAAAGTCTAAAGCAATGAAATCATTCTTGCCAGCCTCACCAGCTGCCCTTTAACTGAAGATCTTTTTGGTAAATAGGATGCAGCTATTTAAATGGAGCAAAGTATTTGAATAGGTTGATTTTCTTTACAGATTGCTAACAAAATATTTGTTAACCTGGTAATTTCAGATTTTAACATCAAGGTAATATAAATGGTCATGGGATATATTTAAAGCACATTTAAAGAAACCAGCCCAGTTGTTAATATAATGGAAGAATTGATGGAATATATCCTTTGAGTGTTTCCAGAAAAGGACTATATCATCCAAAAATTTCCTGTATAAAGTCCAGGCATCTTAAAAGTCAGAGTCAAGAACACCGTTTTTCTCCCAATATGCTAAGAAGATACTTGCAAACATTTTAAATTTGTAGCTTTTTGTATTGTTAATTTTCAAAAGTTAAAGGTGTTTTCCCACTGAGATATTCAGTCCACAGTAAATATTAATATTATTATTACCAAAAGTAATATCCCTGCTGAACTAGCTATTCGCCTTGGTCAGCACTTCAATTAAAAAATTTGTTCTGACTGTCCGTTACAACCCCCAAGTTCTGGGACAAATTCCCAACTGCTTCAACCAAAACCAGCTGACTGCAAAGTATATTTGCCCTACTGGAGAAAACCATTTCATCTAAATATGTTGGCTGTTGAAAAAAGAAGACAAAGCATTAATTTCTTGTCAAGATCATTAACCTTTTGAAATCAAAGTGCAACCAGCTGTGTTAAGCTTTTAAATGAGTTTTCAAAGTTGCCTTTACCACATACCTCTCAACCTCTTAGTGCAAGATATCCGGGCAAAGCCAGAAATAATGGGGGGACAAAGACCATAAATTAGGGACACTTTTTAAATATTGCTTTGGTTTAATATATGGTGCTTATACATATATTTCTGTCTTGTATTTTTGATTCAGTATTTTTGATGATTTCCCCTCTGAATTAGCTATTGCTTCTAACTAGCAGTTGATTAGGATGGTAGAGTTTTTAGGAGTTATATAACTGTTGTTGTAGATGCACTTACTACTATGATGAAGTTCCATATTCACGCGATGAAAGCATTCATTTTTTTACAATAAATATTGTTTTTAATCCATCTGGTTACCCTGATTGGTTTTATTGATTTTATTATGATATTTGCTGGATCTGCAAACTTCTTTTATGTTAATACAGCTCATAGGATGGTGGCTGAAGCTGCTGGTGCTTGTCATTTTTTTAATTTGTATTCATATACAAAGTTGTTTAACTAATTGTAGGTAATGCTGAACAGCAGAAAAGATTTATTTATGTATTTATTTATTGACATTTGATTACCAGGAATAGCCGACTGGGTAGGAGGAACTTGTTTTCAGCAGACCCTGGGGAGAAAAACTGCAAACTATTACAAAACATTTTAATAACAGTAATGTTACAATCTTTAAAAACAACACAAAAAATGACTACATTTTAAATAATTATACCAAATTAGGCATAATATGAAAGGATTGGTTAATTATAGATACAAGTTACATGACAATGATTTAATAGTTAGAGAAATTTTAGCCAGCTTATAGAGAAATTAAAGGTAAGTTACTATAATACAAACAGGAAATGCAATGCAGAGTGAGAGAAAAGCAAGCTTATAATACATTTAGAGAGAAATCCAAGGAAGAGAAATTGATAAAAGTAAAGAAGTGAGAGAAGCAAGCAGAGTAAGGAGATATAAGGCATGAGTTGGTATTTGTTCACATTTAAGGATATAGTTTATCCTGGTGTTGAGCAAGAACAGACTCAGCTTTTGGATAGAAAGTCTTTCAGAATGGTTTTGAAGAAATGGAGGGAGGGTATTGACTTAATGGATACAGATAAGGAGTTCCAGGCCTTAGCAGCAGGCAATGCCCAGCAGATTTGGTAGATGAAAACGAGATTCTATAAGTTTTGACTCTGTTTTTTCAGTTAGTGCTAGCTAGATTTTATTGCCTGTTAGAATTCCTGCATAGACAGTAACTGCAGCCGGGGTAGTCTCATTCATTGATAGTCTTCTACTGCCTATTTAAGTGGTACATTTTGTAATATTTTCTGCTTAAAACCTTAGCTTTGGCCGGCTAAGATCTAGCTGTATTCAACTGGACGTATAAGAGAATTTAAGTACCTTTTATCTGCACGTTTTTCAAATAATACAGCATTTTAATTGATTTATTTGTGTTGCATTGAATATTAACTGAACTGGAAGTTTTGACTCTGTTTTTCCAGTTAGTGCTAGCTAGATTTTAGTGCCTGTTAGAATTATTGCATAGACAGTAACTGCAATTGGGGGTAGTCTCATTCATTGATATTCTGTTACTGCCTATTTAAGTGGTACATTTTGGAATATTTTCTGCTTAAAACCTGAGCTTTGGCCGGCTAAAATCTAGCTGTATTCAAATGGACGTATAAGAGAATTTAAGTACCTTTTATCTGCACGTTTTTCAATTAATACATCATTTTAATTGATTTATTTGTGTTGCATTGAATATTAACTGAACTGGAAGTTTTGACTCTGTTTTTTCAGTTAGTTTCCCACCCACCCTCCCTGTTTCTGTTTTGGTGTTAATCTTGGTGGCTTTTAAACTGCCCACCCCTCTTGTAAATCTGTGTTTGGATACTCCTTCTGGGCCCATCTCATTTAGTCACTCAACTGAGTGCAGTGAGATCATATTCTGATTTCAGACACTCCTACTGTGTACAAAGAGAGCATCTGGGTAAGAAAAAAAAAAACATTTTAAGCTTGTTTCCTGCCTTTCCTGTAAGTGGTCTAGACTGTTTGCAGGCTTCTGAGCCCCCAAGCCTTTCTGTCTTGGAGGGAAGCCTTCTAGATTAATTTTGTTTCTTAGAACTAGCCAGTTTTCTATTTTCAGCACTCAAATCTGATTCTTTGAACTCAGCACTTGTTCAGAACTCATTGTAAGCACTAAATAAGCTGCAAATTACTACAGCACTCAACTTTCCTCACTTGTCTAGGGGAAAGCAGTTTTTAGTACTTAATAAATAAGCACCTATCCAGGTATGTAGAAGGGTCAGCTCCCGGTGATTTCCCCTGTCTACCTGATGAATCTGGGCATCTTGGGGCAATGCAGCAATTGTCTCATGTACACAGACAACCCTCTCCTCCTACCATCCAACACTACAACCTGTGAGAGATGCACTTATATAGCCAAACTGGAAGCAAAGCTCTCTTCACCCAAGACTGGACTAGACAGTCAAGAGGAGAAGGTAAGCACTTGCACCACACCACACTCATCACATAGTCCCTTAAAACTTACACCACCAATGCACACACATAGAAACACAAAACACACACCTACATTCACGGAGGCTTTCAATAAAAACCTGCCCAAGCATCAGGGACCTCCAAATCAGAAACACAAGAAACTCCACCTCCCAACACAACCCAAATGACACATAGTTCACAAGTCAGTGTGCCACTCAACCACAGCCCATAAGGCATAACAACGTACCCAACACTCTAGTCATAGGTGACTCTACAGTCAGGTACACTGATGTTCCACTCACCAGGCTGCACAAGGAGAAAGTTACTGTCAGATGCCTGTCAGGTGCCAGGATCTGCCACATAATGCACACACTCAGGTCACTCAACAACAAGTACAAATATGACACTGTCATTGTCCATGTTGGTGTGAATGACCTTAAGACGTACCTCCCTGGACTACATGAAAAGAGACATGGAGGAGCTCTCCAATCTTGTAGCTCAGGCAGGTATGACCCTAGCCCTGAGTACCATCCTACCATCACCCAGAATGATACAACAGTACAAGGACAAAATAATTGACTTCAACAATTAGCTAAGCTTCTGGTGTCATTCTAAGGGGACCCAGTATTTGTCTGCCTGGGTCGACATGATCGATATGATAGACCATGATGCTTTACCAGAGATGGCCTGCACCTGTCGCCCTTGGGATTCCAGATACTGGTTAAGACTCTTGCCACCCCTATAGCGCCTTTTTTAGGCAAGGTTCAAATGACAAATTCACCACCGTAAGAGGTACAAGCAAGCAAAATCTGAGGGTAATGCTACTCAATGCTAGAAGTCTAAACCTCAAAATGCACTCACTCGAGGCAATCCTTAAAATGGAGAGCATCGACATCTGTGCAGTGACAGAGACCTGGTTCAAAGCTCCAGAGAGCACCCCTGCATTACCAGGCTATAATTCATACCACACTTTTCGGCCACCTAACCCGGAATGAAGCACTAAAGGTGGAGGCATGTCCATATTCATTAAGGATATCCACAGCCCCAGGTTAGTTGCACAGCATAACACATCCGAGATTATCCAACTAACTCTGGGCAAGACCGCAATCCAAATTGTAGCTTGCTACAGACCCTCCCCCCACCATGCCCCAGGATTCCCACTCCTCATTTCTTGATACACTGGAAAGTGGGAAAACTACTCATGCCATTAACTGGGAAAACTACTCATGTACCAACTCTTTTGCTCAATGTTTTCTGAAATTCATACATTCCAATGCCTTGGATCAAATTATTCATACCCCCACCAGAGGCAGCAATATCCTAGACCTGGTCATTACCAACATGGGCAACCGGTGTTCCACACCAGAGGTCAATTCCTCGTTGGTCCGATCCGACCACAAGCTAATCACCCTAGACATCCACATCCCACCCCCACCCCCAATTAGGGAAACCACCGTAAAAAACTTCTCCAAAGCCAACTTCACACTTCTTAAGACAGAAGTGGCAAACTTCATGACACCCATGCAGACGGACAATAGAGGTATGACTGCTGAATCCTTCACAAATGCACTTTATAAGCACTTACACAGGTGCATGGATCATGCTATCCCTAATAGAACCAAGATGCTATCCTCCAAAAAAAGGAAGCCAATCTGGTGGTCCTCTGCCATAAACAAATTTTACAACAGAAGAAAGAAACTGTTGCAAAAAAGAGTAAACTTCCATGACTGGAGGAACTCCCTGGTCATCCTCAGTAAGAAGCTGAGATCCCTCATAAAATCCTCCAAAGCTAGTTATGAAAACAAACTTGCCACTAACTCTAAAGACAACCACAAAGCATTCTATAGCTATGTCAAGAATCTCAATGGCAACACTCAGATCTGCTCTGAGTTACAGCACAATGGCACTAAATATACAGAACCAACTGATATTGCCAACATCCTGGCAGATAGGTTCACTGCTAACTTTACCCCCTCTCACCCCCTAGAGGGCCCATCTCTACACTGGAAGAATGCAAAGTTCCTGTAATCATGGCTGCACAGGTAAAAAACACACTCTCCAAAGCCAAGACCACAGCATCCATGGGACCTGACAATATCCCAGGCTACGTTCTACACAAACTACATAATGAACTGGCACCCTACCTAATTACCATGTTCAATCATAGCCTCACCTCAGGCTTTGTACCCACTGAATGGTGCACTGCGATGGTTATCCAACTCCACAAAGGGGGAGCCACGACGGACCCCGGGAACTTCCGCCCCATTAGCCTGATGAGCCTGGTCTGCAAGGCCATGGAACACATCATCATGGAACTCATAAACAAAGACATTGATAATCTCCAAACTCTGGACCCTACCCAGTTCAGATTTGTAAAATGCAGATCATGTCTCCTAAACCTGATTGACTTCTTTGAAGCAGTCACGAAAGCCATAGATGAGGGTAAAGTGGTTCACACAGCTTATCTAGATCTCGCCAAGGCTTTTGACACCATCCGCCACTCTGGAATTACAGATAAGCTCACTAAACTAGGTATAAATCCCTATGTCACAAGATGGGTTGCCAACTGGCTCATGGACAGGACCCACACTGTGAAAGTAGCTGACTCCAAATCTGACTTCAGGCCAGTGACAAGTGGAGTACCACAGGGTTCA
Organism: Protopterus annectens; assembly: GCF_019279795.1. NCBI lineage: Eukaryota > Metazoa > Chordata > Ceratodontiformes > Protopteridae > Protopterus > Protopterus annectens. The sequence continues at coordinate 103,797,761 of NC_056740.1, read as the reverse complement.
GTCCTGGGTCCTCTCCTGTTTGGTATCTACTTCTCTGAAGTACAGGCTAACACAGAAGGTCTTTGGCTAACAAAGTTTGCAGATGACTGCAAACTAGGAGCCATAATCGAAACTCCTAACGATGTGGACATACTACAAAAGGGCCTCACTGAGACAGACACCTGGTGTCAAAGCCATGGCCTGATGCTCAATGCCAAAAAGTGTATTGTCATTCCCTTTGGTAAAAACTCTGTACCCATGAACTACCACATAGCTGGTAGTCTACTTAATGCCGAAAATGTGATAAGAGACCTTGGGAAACAGGAGGACAGTAGTCTCTCCTTTGATAATCACATCGCCACAGTGGTCAGGAAATCCTTCTACTTGTTTCACCTCATCACAAAAGGTTTCTCATCCAGAAAAAAAGAGGTTATTGTTCCCCTCTACTCATCACTGATTAGACCCGTTATAGAGTACAACGCCCCTTTTGGTATGTACCTCACACAACATCTACAACTGGAAAGGCCGCAACAGTACCTCACAAAGAGGATTACTGGCCTCAAGCAGATGCCTTACGCAGACCAACTCAAAAAACTCCAGCTTTACTCTGTTGCATATCACCTACTCAGAGGCGATCTCTGAGTAATATACAAAGCTATGTCAAACCCAGAGCTGCTGGACATGCTCCACTTAAAGAAATCCCAATCCCGCCAAGCTACATGCTCTAGGGACCTAAACCTTGTCACCACAATAAACAGAACATGCTGGAGGGATAGATTCCTGTCCCAGAGACTTCCCATACTCTGAAACAGACTACCTATCTATGTCAAACAGAGCTCCTCATTAGCACTCTTCAAGAAAAATCTTGATGATTGAATGGGAAATAGGATATTCACCCCAGGGATCACTTCTGTGGCTCTGCTCGACAGGGGCACAGGAAAATAATTTTCTTGGGTGGTGAAAGCCAGGGTACATTTTTGGCTAGGCTTATATAGGCCCAAGGGCCAATAGCCTAGTACCTACCTATGAACCTATTTTTGCATGCTCTTTGGTAGCTCACAGCATGAAGGGAACTTAAAATAAAGTAAAACAAAACTAAAAAAAAATGTTTCATTAGTTTTGCCATTTATATTTGACCATTCTGTAAACACATAAAGACTGTAAATGGGTACTAGCTCTTTTCATTGGGACATCTCTCTAAGATACACATGTAAACATATGATCTTCTTCCAGCTTTTCCCATTAGGTGTCATCACAGTGAAACAACAGTCCACAGAACAATTGGCAGTGGAGCATTACAGTGTTGAGTTGTCACCCGACCTTCAACAGAATGCACACACACTCTCACCTAGGGCCAGTTTAGAGTGCCTAATCCACCTGCAGCATGTTTTTAGGTTGTGGGACAAAAGTAGAGCACCTGGAGGAAATGCAGACAACTGCAGGGAGGACATACAAACTCCACAAAGAAGGCACCCTGGGTGAGAATTGAACCGGAGAGCCTCTTACTGGGAGGCAGTAACACTAACCACTGCACCACCATGGCCACCCGCATAAACATATGATAATATACAATTTCAGATACTTATGGAAACGAAACATGATGCATTGGTTAGTGAATAACACATTCCCACAACACTCAACTCTGCACATATGTTCTTCATTTTCCTCAATCCACTGTGTTTTCATCAAATTGAGACTGGGAGATGGTATATTGTGGTTAGCAGACTGGGCTTTGGTAAGGTCCCTTACTTTATGCTCAAGTAAATCTGGATGAAGGCATGACTACTAGGAGACACAGAGAAAGGGAATATATAAAAAACATTAATATGTGAACATCTGGAAAGATAAGAGGATCTTAATGCACCATTTCTATCTATCACGCCGACCTACTAGAATTGGAAATTATGTTCTGCTAGCATTCTACTTCTTCTTAGAAAGTGCGTTTCTGGAATTATTTGTGATGCACGTCAGAAAATTGGGCCAAAATCTGTGCATGCAACTCAAAAAAAAAAAAAAAAAAAAAAAGAGACTACAACTCATTACAGACCCAAATCTAGCTACTGTGAAGTTTCTTACTATCTTGGTATTCCTGTGTGGATCTAATTATGATGGTATAACAGCTGGTTTGATAGCTGTTAAAAATAGTTCTTAAATATCACTGTTTGACACCTCTGATGACAGATTACAGATTAGCCAGATGGTAAGTGGTATTGCATAAAATGGAATTAGCATTTTAAATTAAGCTGACAGCAAGCAGCTAGCATGGTATTTATGTTGATAAACCCAGACGACACCATTACATTGCATTTACCTCAAAGCACATGACATGTATACTTATGCTTATGGCATATGCATTGCTAGTAGTACCATGATTCAGTACCCTGTTGAAAAACACGATTCACTAATGCACATTCATGCACATTGGGCTACATTATTTTTCCACCAATTAATTTGCTAAGTAGCAATGGCATCATATAAAATTGCTAAAAACAGAGCCTGCATGGTGTGGCAAGAACAACAAGATTGTTATGTTCTTCCCAGACAGGAATTATAAGGATCAAATGCTGGGGACCTGTGGTGACCTTATACCTTTTATGCAATGGCCCAGGCACTGAATAATGTCACTAGCATAACTCACTCTGGGAAGCAGTGTCATATCATCATCATTATGATCAACTCAGGTGATGCCACCCAAGCGTGCACCAACAGTGTGAGGCACAGTCTCAAGAGAGTGAGTCAGAGATGTACTGTGAACATTTATTTTGGGGAATAATAGCATTGTTTTGTACTAAGTACACTTTGTGCAACTATGCTTAAATGTGCATGCTTGGTTTTGCAGCTGAATAGGAGCATTGCCTTAAGATGGCAGTCTATCACTTAAGGCTTGAGTTTCTGTCGAGGAAGGAGAGTGTGTACATGTTCTGTGCTAGTCCACCATATACCTGCAAATGCATTTGTATCATAACAGTGTGTGAGACTTTTTTTACATTGTTTCATCCTTCTGAAGGTAAGTTTGTAGAAGAAGAGGACGAGTGACCATGCTCTCCACAGTCTATCAGCCACTGCATCTGGTACTGGGTCATAGGTACCAGTTATGTTCTTTCTCTAAGGAGAGGTATGATGTGGTCTCTCTACTGCAGGTGACCCATTGAGGTCACTGGTGCTCTGCCTGTCTGCAGCTCCGAATGAAAGGTGAAAGCTTCTTTTCTAAGGTGGACCTGAGTCACTTCACCAGGTATCCCAGCATCAGTGATTAAGGGTGGTCAGCATTGTGACGCAACTGCAACTAGTTGATTGCCTTGTAAACCCCACCTACTGTATTTCCAGTGTAATAACTGACCAGGAGCATAAACAAACAAAATGAGTATTTTTTTTTTTTGTGTCTGGACTGGAATAGTAGCCAGCCATGCCAAATCCTCACCCTACCACTTACCCCTTCCCAGTGTTGTCTCTCTCTTATTTTTCACTCCCATTACTTGTTCATTGTCCAGCCTTCCCCATAACCAATTGTCCACTGTCAGTAGGTATATGACCATCCACTTTTCTCTCAACATTTTGTGTGTATACTACCTCAACTGCCTGTGTCTGTGTTCTATGTTTGTCAGTCTTTATCCCTACTATTAACTCTTCTTACACTACCTCACATACAGCTGTCCCTCTGTAGCTTTCCTTCCTGTTATTATTTTGAAAAAATTGCAAAAGCAGCTCTACTCCCTCAAAATACTTTTCCCCTTTAACATCCATGCCTCTTGGTTACCATTTTACTTTTACCTCAGCCTGTTGTGCCCCCCTTACTATTACCAATTTTCCTCCACATTTACATGATTAATAGGGTTGCAGCTCTGCTGTGCATACCCACATTGGTCTGTCTCTTGGCCACTATGCTAACCTGGGTTTCCATTTTGTGGTGGCCTGCCCTTAACTGCAGCAGCAGCATGTGATGAGTGCACTGACGTGGGAGCCCTAACAGGCCTTAGCTCTGGCATCCTTCCCATGAGCCATGCGCACTGCTTTACAACTGCTCCTCCTGTGTGGCAGCATAAGTTACTCTTCCTGTTACAGCTCTACCACATTTCCTTGCATAGCCAATTGTTCATCATTCAGGCACTATTCTCTGCCCTGGTGCATCTCCAATTAGCTCTCTGATACTTTGTCAGTAACCTCCTAAGACATTAGTGCTGAACAGGCGACAATGCCTGTCTATAAATCTCAGCCTATAATACGCCAGAACAACTGAGCAATCACAGAAGACAAGGAGGCTCAAAATGTTTAGGAAAATAATTTGATCCAGAGAGCAAAACAGGCTTTTTTGTACCTGTTGTCCATGCTGCTTGATGACTATCATACTCTCTTTTACTCTATCAGCCCATTCCTTTTTTCGACTCGGTGAAACCTGTTTGAGTGTGGTCATCATCTAGTCAGTTATCACGGGTAGTTTGAAGATTTTTTTTTAGTTTCTCCTCATCCCTACTGTATATACACACCTGGCATGGAGCTACAATGAGCTATTCATGAAGGACACCCTATTATCGCAGCAACAGGACCAAGCAGCTCAGCCCCCCTTGCTGAACATCATGTAAGCCTCAGAGTGCATGCAAACCCTCTCTCCACACCCCCAGTAGAGACAAGTGGGACATGTTCCACTAATTTTTATGGTATGATTACACTACTCAGTTACAAGAAGTTAACATTTGAAAAATTAGTAATACTATGTTTAGAGGTCTAGTACATAGCCCATGGAAAATAAAACTTTTGCAAACAAATATATTTATATTGGAAATAATTTTAGTAAACCAAGGCTTTTCTAGCATCTCAGTAAGAAAGCTTTCAAAAGAACTTGAACGTAAAAAGACATCACACTGCAGTCGTACTAGTTGTTAGCAGTAATCAATATTAAGTTGCTGCTCTTATTGTTAAGTTGAATTTATAATACTCACTTCTGTTTTTGATATACCTCTAAATCCTAGAATTATATTCTGCTCTGACTTCCAAATGATATAATTCACTAAATGCGTCCAGTCTCTTCTTGTACTTATTTCAACCTAAGGCTACAGCAGCAGTGGTCAGTCTTTCTACAGATCATTTTTGTACCTAGTCCAGTCTAAGTAACAGACCTTTTACTGCTACCACTACACATAGCCTTTTCTGCCAGTACACCGCCCTACCTTTTCAGCTAGCAGTTGTGGAGAAAGCGACTATTAAGTCTGTTACCTTGTCTAAGTTAGCCTTCCTTAGTATCCTGAGACAGTGCAGCAACGTCCTCATGTTTAGTGATGATCTATTATTATTACCTAATATAAAATGTATCTGTGAGATATGCATTAATGCATGCGAACTGTGATCAGATCTCTTGGAGCTTGTCAGTAAACACAAACCCATATATGCTGAAATAGTAAGAAAAATACCAATGTCCTCCAAGTCACATGATAACACACCTCAGCCAGGCATTCCCTCATAGTCTCAAAAGCATACTAGTCACATACAGTATACACACTAGAAACTATGCCAGTTACCACCACATGGACACATACTGTTGCAAGGCCTCACCAACTGAAGAAGACTACAGGGAAAAAATAAGTAACAAAAGGTCTAGCCAGATTTTTATGGTTGATTATCTTTGATATGTTCCTACAACCTAGTTTTTGCAACTTCCTTTTGTTACCTCAATATAAAACAGCTGCAAGACAGCACAGAACATAAATAACAGATATATGATAGCCAAATATATGATTTATCTCCAAATCCACTGATAACTATAAAGGACATAGAGAATCAAATGCTGCAACAGCCACAAGGGTAAATTCCTTTGTTCACTTCACAATAACATTAGACTTCACAGAATGACTTGATATTAAATTTTCCTTTAAGTTTATCCCCTTCGAGAAAGATGCCAAATTTTTAACTCTACATTTCAGAGATGTTGTCATCTCTTAATATAATGTATATGTCATACAATGCACTATTTGTGTTACTAGATTTAATAGCAAAACATATTTTGTCATTTTTTTTCATTCCCCATTGTTATTTTGGACATATATTTCTTCATTTTTACACTTTAGCTTTCATTGGTTATTTAATAATTCATGCCATTTATCATGAAAGTCCTTCCAGAATCCTGATTCTATGCCCCTCAAGTTAGAATGATTTTCCCTAGTATATAATATTTACAATGGTCCTATTAGTTACTGCAAATCTGAAGCAAATGTGTTAGCTCAGGCGGACAAAACCCTAACTACAGCCCTGGGAACATCATTTTGTTTTTAGACTTATGAACTTGATGGAGCTGTCAGGAAGGTTTGGCATGACTATCCAGAGGGAGAGGGCAGAACAGACCTTCTGCAGGCCTGCAGAGTGTGTGTGTGTGTGTGTGTGTGTGTGTGTGTGTGTGTGTGTGTGTGTGTGCATGTATGTGTGTGTGTGCGTGTGCGTGTGTGCGTGTGTGTGTGTGCGTGTGTGTGTGTGTGTGTGTGTGTGTCTGCGTGTGTGCGTGTCTGTGTGTGTGCGTGTCTGCGTGTGTGTGTGTGTGTGTGTGTGTGTGTGTGTGTGTGTGTGTGTGTGTGTAGTTCACCAAGCTGCCAGCATGACACAAGTACACAGGGAGTGCACATGCATAAGAAAGGCATATTTTTTTCCCACAATGTTGTGAATACAACATCCTCAACACCCCCTCCCACTAAGGGAAGACATTAGGCTACAAAATAAATATCCTTATTTACAGAGTATGGGTTAGGACAGAGGCAACCATTATGGTTGCCTGAATATCAGCCGCCTTGATGGCTCTGAAAGATCTGCAGACTTGTCTGTTGGCAGGAGCAGAGGCAAAAGGCCTTAAAAATAATATTTCTGGAGACTTTTCATGGTCTTATCAAACTGCTGCTAGGTATGAATGTTTGCATTTTTTTTTTTTTCAATAATCATTTTTTATTATTTTTCACAACCATATTACAAATTCACACATTATATACAATATATACAAAATGCTTCCATTGGTTAATTTCACATATATATCAACCTCATGTATTGATCAAAGGTACAGCACTAACAATCAAAAGGAAAATAATAAAAAAAAAAAAAAAAAATTCAACATTAACAAATCCAAGCCAACAATCTGTCTTTTCTGTACATTTTCTATCTAATCTTGCAGCAATTTGCACTAGTAAGACATTTTTTTTAAGTTACTGGTTTTCTATAAAGATTTGGAATCATAAATGCTACCATGCTTCATTAGTTTCAAGCTCTGAGATCAAAACATATGCCATATTTCTATGAATCAAAACATAAAAGATAGCTCATATATTATTGTTCTGGACCTCTTATGTAAATTAAAAAAAAAAAAACATATGTGCTACCTCTGCAAAAAACATTAAACGGTGTACTTATCTGAAAAAAATACATTTACTAAAATTATTTCCACTATAAACATATTTGTTTTGTTAAATCCAGTGAACAAATTTGCTTAGGATGGTTTATTTAATCCCCTACTGCTTTCACTTTATTTTTCAAGGAAAAAATAAGAATACAACAAAAACATGTATCTGTAAAAGCAAAATAAGTTGTTTCCATTTACCAGTTTCTAGAAGGACCTTATTCCATGTAAAATTGCAGTAATATAATGCCATGTGTATATCAGCTTTTGATTTACAGATGTTCTATATCTTCTTTGTCTAATAAGAATTCTCTGCACTGTGAAACAATGTGAAATACCTGAACACATCTGTACAAACTTTAGCATACGTCTATAACCCAGTAACATATTTGATCAATACACTACTAATCTGATATCAATGTTTTCTATATACATTTCTTAATCAGCTTTAATTGATTACTCTCACATTTCATATGAAATATACACGACATAAAATGTAATAACTGTAGCAATAGTTTTATTTTGTTCTTAACATAACTTCTGAGATATGTAATTTAAATCTGCACCTTTTTCTAACAAATCACAGCACATATTCATAAAATTTTGGTAGAAAATATTATCTCTAACCTGAGAAACATTTTCATCATGCAAATGACTGTACCATCTTCCTAAATACAATAAATAACAATATTACCACCTCTCCAAATGTTTTATTAAGCACTTTCATCTCCAAGTAAAAACTTCATCAGAATAATGTTACTATCACCTAACAGATCCTAATATACATACATTAATTATCTAATTAACTACACCATAAACCTCTTAAAGAGAAATACATCTGTAACCCATCCTAAGTATAAAAAACATGAACTAGAAAATTTTATATGAAAAGACATAGCTACACATTCCTACCTCTGTAGGATCATAAAATTAATACATGACAACTAAGTTACTCACATTAAAATGTCTCAACCCCAAAGACTAAAAACATATGTCATGTTTTACATAAAAACTTACGCTTTTAACCTTAAAATTGAACTTATAGAAATTGCACTGTTTAACCAGTGTATTTGGAGGCATTAGCCCTTATTTGCCACCTGAGCTCTTTTAGTTCCAAATAAACATTAGGTGGACCTCCTCTCTCCCCTAGTTTTACCTGGTCAATAATAATAAACTTAAAACTGTGCACGTCATGGTATAGTATATGTGCAGCTAAGGCATTTTTGTGTCTTTTTTGCTAATGTCATAGTAATGTTGGTATACTCTACTCCAGAAGGCATTTTTTTATGTAAAAACTTGGACACATAGAACATAAAGCTAAATATACCACTGCCTTCCTGCTACACCTAAACTTCTTTTGTATTGTGTGTCTACCATAATTAGGTATATGCACCTCTTTGGGTTCAATCATGTATTGACATTGTAGACAAAAAACACATTTTACCATGCCATTCAACTCTCTAATAACCTGTTTTTGTCACTCTAGCATATTTTTTAAACTCACATCCTTCTTGTAGACAATCTTGGGGGATGTACCCACCAATTCAAGGTGGTCTTGGTCTATGCTAAAATAATTTCAATTATGTCTAATGATGTCTCTAATATCTTGGAATTGATTATTGTAACTGAATATGGCAGATTTTTTGTAACTAGTCCCCTCTTCCTGGTCTTTACCTTGTAAACCACATCTTGTCCCCAATAAGGGTGCAAAATGCCCACTATTCCTTCTTTTAATATAGTGTTAACATAGGGAAGGGGATACCCTCTCCTTGCTAATATATCCTTCAGCACCTCAATTTGTTGTAGGAATTCATTGATGTCAGACACCATTCTAGCTAGCCACATCCCTTGTCCCTTCACTAAGGACTTCTTTTGATGAAGGGGTGACAGCTGTCATAATTTAAGAATGTAAGAACTCTAAGGGTATTATGCAAAATACGGTATAGTCTATATAGGAAACCCAGTAGAAAAAATTATTTTTCGCACAAAAATAGCACGCATCCAAGATATATTATGTGTAACATCATGAAAGGACAGTTTTATAGAATTATGAGGTTGCATAATAACGAGACACAACTTGAACAAGCAATTAAGCCTTTGAAACAAGATTTATTGAGTACAGGGTATACAGAGAAAGAAACAGACACTTGCATTGCTAACACATGGAAAGAGAGACAAGGTAAATGTAGATGATATAAATAAGTTTTATGATATTATTAAAAATAATTGGAATATTTAAACAACTATAGAAGAACAGAAAGGCGTAATAGATGATTTACCACATTTTTCTTTTAAAAATAAGTCTGTAAAAAGATATTTGTGCTATATATCATATGGGTATATTAATGTTAATAAGTCAAGTAGGGTGGGAACATACATTTGTAGGAATTATACAGTGTGTA
>NC_056740.1:103588014-103783014 GCF_019279795.1 Protopterus annectens | reverse complement strand
AAGTTTTTCATCATGTGATCTATACGAAATTTTATAAATTTAGACTGTTATGGAACTCTGTTGGTGCTGATAAAGTCTGTGTCATTGAGGATGAAAGCACTTAAATGTATTAATAAAATTTGACAGCTGACATATGTGGTCTGGTGCTTTTGTGGCTTATACTAGCTGAAATCTTTTGTCTGTTTGTTTGTTATTAAAATAGGTAAAGTCTAACAGCCAGCCCATGGACCACAATCTTATCTACCAAATCATTTTTTCCAGCCTTCAGCATGTCTCACAACAAATTGATTTTAGTTTGCAAATGTATGCTGGACATGGTAATGCAGCTCCCTTAAAGCTTGCCAAATGTGGTAAGTGAACCCTGAACCAAAAGGTTTTGGCATACCTGCTAGAAAATGTAATGTGGTGCTTCTGTAGGAGGTGAAGGTAACAAGAATCATAGGAGACGGCTAAGCAGTCTGTTGGGTGGTCACCAATAATAATATATGCTTTCCCTATATTCAGTAGATTAAAGTTGGGTTGGACATTGACCAAAAAAAGACAGGAACAGTAGATAATCTGTATTTTTTGTTTATAACCAGGGATGCTCATTAGTGATTGCATCTTTTTCTGGGCTAAAATATGATTTACCTAGCTTCACAGCCCTTGAAGAGTTTAATCTTGGGTATAATCCAGAACACTGTGGTTAATTAATACTAACAGATCTGACTCTAAGACAGAAAGTCATGTCAAGGCATCGAGAGTACTGAATAAAATACTGCTGGCAGGGTGTGGGTCTCTCTGTGGATGAATGTACCTCATGCTCTTATCTGGTCATTTTTATGCAGTGTTTATTCTGGCTAGTGTGAATGTGTGGTGAATTAAGTAGGAATCATTTGGCTACTGCGTGTTTGTGTGAAACAAATTTGAAATACGTGACTTTGGTCATTATTATTTTTTCACAAACATCTGAGAAGGATGCACGCATCAATGTAGCTATAATTGATGGGTTTGGGAATATCTGTAAGCTGTTGTATCTTTCGGCTTTTCCCGGTTAGGGGTCGCCACAACGGAACTCCGGTCCGTTAATGATTGGCAGTAGATTTTTACATACCGAGTTTGCCAACCCTGATGCAAAACCTTCAACGAAGGTATGCACCATTCACGCATGTCTCCACACAGAAGACGCTTTAGCTGAGAATCGAACAGGACAAGTAAAAATTAATAACTCTGCTGAGCTGATATAGTTGAAAGTTAGTCTGTCTTTGCAAGACTTGTGTTCTTTTGTTTAAAGCAAATTTGAATACTTTACCCTGGCCATTTTTTATCCCAATCAGAAATGTGATATGTATGGTCAATTTAGTAAGCATAATTGTTGAATACCTATAATGGTAAATTATAATGACAGCAGTGTGAGTAGCCTTTCATAGTTGAAATGTTCTGAAATGGAAACTTATGTTATTATTAGTTCATATATTTTGTTTCACTGCTTACTGGAAAAAATGTTTTCAAAACTCTGTTTACTAGAAAGAACATGTTCAAAACTACATCATAAAATCAATCTCTAAAAGTGTTCTGGTATTAAACAAGAAATATAATTTACAGCAATGAGGAGGTGAGTAAAAAAACACACCTTTTTATGAATAGTCCTAAAAATCTATGCAGACAGCCCATGGTTTGAAAACAGCTTGGGGACCAAAATACACTTAAACTGCCACTGACCAGGTTCATTTTCAATGAATGTGAGTGTCAATGCATTGTCAATTAATGTGAGCTTGAAGGAAAGAAAAGTTTACTGTTGCTCACTCTAATTTGCAACTGTTTTGTTTAGCTAAAGGCCATTGGTGTTTGTGCTATAAAATTTGAAGTAAAAGTTATAAATTAAGTCCACATCTCTGTAATAATTGTAAATGTATAGAGCAAAATAGTATGCATACTGATGGGTTTGAATAGTGTTTATGGTAATGTCAAGAGACAGCCAAGTAATTGGACAGTGGAATTGTTACTGCAGGGGACAATGGAGGAGTGCTTCATTACCCTGCCTAGGGCACAATTTGACCATGATCATGAGGCACCAACTGCCAGACAATAAAAATGTTGTAATTAAAATGCATTTCTGTCCTAAGTTATATTACATCTTTTATTATATCCCAACCCTCTTCAAATTCCCAAAGACTCAATCAGATTAAAAACACTGAAAGGCAGTTTATATAAAATGAGTTATGGAACATAATTCCAAGTTCTGTTCTATGATTGTCAAGGAAAGGTGTGTGTGTGTGTGTGTGTGTGTGTGTGTGTGTGTGTGGGGGGGGGGGGGGGTTGAATCTAATGACGTTGCATTAAAATATGATATACCTTATGGGCAAACTTGGAGGTTATGCTACCAAACATTGCATCTCACACAGCTGTGGAACCAATAACACCCGGCAGGTGGGGTGCTATTGTGGGAATAACAGTCACTCAGGGATGTTGTTAGGCCTAACTACAAAGGCACAGAGCTTTAGCACTGCTTAAATGTGAGGACTTAACAAGGTGCTCTTTGACATATCCGTTGGCATCCAAAGTAGATGTATCCTTCCTGTAATTTTATAATGTTTAAACAGGAATAGCTGATATGAAAGACAATTACTGGACAACTTCTGGCATCTCAGCAGTGATGGTGATGCAATACTCAACACTGTACCTGTTTATGTGAGATTACATGTATTGGGAACATGATACTATTGTACCAACAATGATGGTGAAGTGATACTCAGCACTGTACCTCTGGTTGTGAGATTACAGTTGCTGGGAATATGATACCATTGTACTGATTTGTTTTGCATTGCAATATATCAGCTACCAAATATCTGGACAACATCTGTGATGTGGTATTTATGAAAGACACCTGACCCAGTATTCTAGTATAACAACAAACTTACTGAAATAAATGCAATATAAAGGGAGAATGATGCAATACCACATTTCAAACATAACTTGTACTGGACTGGACAGGGCATCGCTACCTTTATATTCACCACACTACATTCTTGAGCAAAATATTTTGTACCCACTGGCTGTATCTTACCTGTGTAACAGTCTGAAGTAACTTATTGCGATGACAACAATCATAATTAACTAAGTCCCTCATTGAAGTTGCATGTCAAGGGAAACTATAATATTTACACTATGTATACTGGCAATATCCCATTTGTGCAACATTTACAGGATGCCATGTTTCTGTGACATTACATTTGTTCAAACATTTGCCTTCCTTGTAGTAACTGTAAGGGCTGCTGTATTATACTGAAGTAGTTTTATGATTTCTTTTTTAATACAACACCAAATGTCAACTATAATACTGAAAAAAATCATAACTGCTTTGGGATGCAATACATTGCTTTACTATTCAACTATGAAGCAATAAAATGCCACTTTTTTTTAAAGGTTACAACAAATCTTGCCAACATAAATTGACAGATGTGAGGAGTGATTATTTTTCTCCCATTTTATACAGAGTTTACAAACACACATCATGGCTGCATTCAATATGCAATACATAAATACAAACTAAAGTATACTTTAATTGTCTCACTGCAAACGTAGTGATTGTTCCCTGCAAGTTAGTAATAAGACCACTTTGGTTTTGTTGCTGGCAACTTAACTGCAATTTACTAGCCTTCAAAATTGTGAGATGTGACATAAATCACACTGCTATTCATACATATGTTACACAGCACTTCTGAAACTCGGGCTACTTGGGCATTCCTGAACAAAAGTGTTATGTTTATATAATCATGTTAAATGTTACCAAAAATGTTCTACTTCTTTTGGCTTTTCCCTGTTAGGGGTCGCCACAGTGGATCACCTGTCTGCTCATGATTGGCAGTGGAGTTTTTATGGTGTTGAGTTGCCAGCCTGGCAACCAACCTTCCACAGAAGGCACACACACACATGCACTCACTCCTAGGGCCAATTTTAGAGTGTCCAATCCACCTACAGCATGTCTTTGGGATGTGGGAGGAAGCTGGAGCACCTGGAGGAAACCCACGTGACCACAGGGAAGACATGTAGACTATGTACAAAGGGCACCCCAGCCGAGGATTGAACCGGAGAACCTCTTGCTGTGAGGCGGTAACACTAACTGCCGAACCACCGCGGCTGCCCTTAAATGTTACCAAAAATAGAGAAACAAAATGTGTGTGTGTGTGTATCTTTCTATTTATGTGTGAATGTATATGTGTGTGATTAAGAACTGTGTCTTATTTAAATGGTGTTTAATATTTTATGTAAAATTCAAGCTTTGGTTTTATTTTATTCACTTTTTATACTGTTTTATTATAACACAATAGCATGTAAACTGATGTGCAAATTCTGTACACATCCCATACCACAGCTCAAGTTTAGTATCAACTAAGTTAGCGAACTCTAATGCTATATTTGTAATGAGAGTAAGGAGAAAGGAAGCGTTAACAGGAAGTGGTCTGTATTTCTCCTTCAGTGGACAGGTACAGTACCACGGGACTACACAAAACGTGCTTCAATACTTGTTGATTGCAAGAATTTCCACAAGCATATATTTTCATGAAGATTTTTTTTGTTTTGAATGAGCTTTACTTTATGTGAGCAAAATGGCCTTATCAGCACTTGAGAAAGGTAACCGATAATAAATATTTTGTCAGCGTTTACTGTTGTAAGGTAGAACACTAAATTCTCTGACTGTTAACTAAGTGAATTTCTTTTCATCTTTTTTAGGTGAAATGAGTCTGATGCTTATCAGTCTTTTACTGGTTCGCTTAGTGTTGGGGTGCCCAGAGGAATGCATCTGCAGTGCAAGATCAGAAACAGTAGACTGCCGAAATCGTGGACTATCTGAAATCCCCAGTAGTCTACCTCGAGAAGCACAAGTACTTTACTTGCAGGGAAATCACATTCAGGGACTTAACCAGTCTGTATTTGCTGACCTAGCTTTGCTGGAGCAATTAGACCTTTCCAACAATAACATTTCAGGTTTGCACACAAGGTCATTTGAAGGACTAATTAATCTTCAAGTTCTCAATCTCACCAGCAACTATATTCAGCACATTGATGAGAAATTGTTTGGTTCAGTTCAGCATCTGAGTAAACTGGACCTGTCAGCTAACTCCATTTCAAGTTTACCCAGCTCTTTTGGTAATGGTTTGAAGAACCTAACATGGTTTGCTATAAGTCATAACAAGATTCTAAACATCAGCAGAAGTCTGTTGGACTCTTTGTCAAATCTCCAGGTTTTTCATTTCAAGGATAACCCCTGGCTATGTAACTGCAGCATTGTTGGGCTCAAACTCTGGCTGGAATACTATCTCTTCAGAGGTCAGTTAAGTTCAAGGTTTGCATGGCAAAAACATTAAATAATAAATATGTTTCTTCTGATACCAGGTGCTAATTAAGATCATTCTACTTCATGTCAGCAGCAGATTTATGATGCTGTGCCTTCAGTGCAATTTAAAAGTGTGGTAATAATTATGGTTACATTTTCCATTTCAATTTAACATTCTTAAGTTACATTTCTAAGTGCATTTCTCACAAGCAGCTGTTAGTTAAAAACTACTGCACATGACAGATTTATTATTTATAATTTATTGAATGGTGTAACCATCTTAGCAACTACATGGCTACCCGAAAGCGCTTTTAGGGAGGAAATGAATACCAGCTGCAAGATTACCAGTTTTCAAACAACTCCTGTTTTGTTTTAATCAAAACATTTTGGAATGTGGAATGCTCATTTGTTTGCTTTGTTTTTAACATGTCTATATACACGGCTAATTTATTAATAAATTATTTTTCCCTTGAGATCTTATTAGAAATCTCAAATGACTATTTTTTTCAAAATGTATACACATTTTACCCACCACCCACCATTACTATGAAATGAAAACAGACCTGCGGCATGTCTTTCCATAATTTTGTCAATAAAAATAACATTCCTTTATCCCATACTGCAGACATTAAATATAACATTTAATAAAGAATGGTATCAGAATGAATATTACTTTGTTTTCATGGTTGCCAACTGAAATTCTGAGGACTAAAATTAATTTACATCTTGGGAAATTGTGAATTTGAGAGAATGTATACTAATTGTAAAGTAATGGTGTCTCCTCTACTCCACGGTATGTTGTTCTCAGAGATAGAAAATATAAGTAAGAGAGGTACAGTAAAACTCACCCCCCACCCATGTTGTGATGTGCAGGAGTTGTACGTCACTTCTAAACAGTAATTTAAAAGTGAAAGAGCAAGGTTTGGAATTTATTATACTTGGCTTGAATCACAATTTACTCATAAGTGCCATGACTCCAATAATCAGATATGATACTTCTGACTGGGAGTCATTTTCATAATACACCCATTTACACACAGACACACACACATACACACACACACACACTCAGACATACACACACTTACTTTAATGAACATTTCCGCACACTTGGTTGATGCATTGTTTTTCACATGACATTTTATCAATAAATTAAAATTTGTCATGCTGTTCTCCATATGTCATGTTGTTCTTGTATATTAACTTCACAACACACTTGTTGTTTGTGTAAGACCTCTGTGTGCTACTACAGGAAGTTTTCTTTTAGCACCATATTTATGTGTGGGGTGTGTAGGTGTGAAGCCCCTCACACAGGAGTGCAGGGGGCTTGCACCTGTAAAATAATGCTTATTTTTGTTTTAGTTGGTAATGTTTGAGTAATGTGTTGGTCGGTGTGCAGAAACTGCTAAATTAGGACTAAATTGTTTGCAACTCAGTGGTTCAGAAGGGAAGATGACATTATACCAGGGAATTGTTATGGCTAGGCTTGTATAGGCCCCAGGGCTGATAGCCTAGTACCAACCTATGAACCTATGAACCTATAAATCATAGTCTTCATTAACACTACCTTTCCATATGCTGTTATTATGAAATATCTTCATACTTTTGTTGTTATTCAGTTTTTAAGTATATTTAAAAGCAACTGCTGGATGATTTCTCTTCAGCTAATGGACACATAAAACACTTTGATGTGATGTAATGTATCTTATTCCATTCAAAACTTCCAGATATCTAACTAGTTTATAGCAGCTCCATAACAGCCTATTATTTTTCATTAGATGCCCAAGAAATTTAAAGCAGTACGTTTTCCTTTTGAGTCCCAGTGGTGTACTGCCTTCAGTGTGATGATCCAAGTGATCCATCACAAACATCACTGCTCTACCTTGAAATGCAAACTAAAGCTTTTATCTGGGCCATAAACCTTACACTTTCCTCCATTAAAACTCCTACAACTAATTTATACAGTCTCTTTATTTTTTTATTCAATATTACAAATGTATATACTGCCCCTTAATTATAAAATTCATCATACATTTTTAAATAATGTGGCACTCAATAGTAAGCATTATAAATATTTTTATTACATTTTGCTTTCTTTTTGTAGAAAATCTTCCTTGTTCATTTTCATTTTCCTTAGGTAATTATTTCCCTTTTTTCAGACTATTAATGTAGTTGATTCTGGGATGTTTGTGGTACGTTTACAGGAATGTACTGGGGGATGGAACTAGTGGAATTTTCAACATTTAAATGCATAAATAATGCAATATATTTTGTTTTACAAAGTAAAAGTTTACATTCCAACAAACTTGTGTTTTTGACTGACATCATTATGTGGATCTTCAAGAGGAAGGGTCCAAATAGATCAAAGCTTGGGACAGTTTTACTGTGAAATTATTTCTGGTACAAGCAAACCATTACATCATTCTTTACTGAACAGTACCCGAAAATACTAAAATACATCCATCTGAAGTAGTTGGAAATAAGCACAACCTCTTCTTTGGAGATGTTGATGTTTATCCCATCCAATTTAAAATCAGCAATGAAAGACTATATTTCACACTAGAAATCATTCACATGAGGCTAACAGGACAATATCATCTGCACCAAACAACAAAGATGCAGCCTTTATATTCACAAACTGGATATTTCTCTGAAAGTGAGTGAGTCCTAATATTGTGTTTGTGAAAGTTACAAATAGGAAGAGAAATAAGGCCCACCTTCGGTGGAATCCTATGCCCACCATGAATGTATATGACTTAACAGTGGAAATTTAATGACAATTATCCATTCTCGTATATAAGGACAAAATGGCATCGAGCAGTGACCCCTACTACCCTGCACTACTGTCACATTTCCTACAAGACATTATGGGACCCACTGTCATATGCCTTATTAAAGTCCACAGTAGACATTGAAAACAACATTGTAAATGTTCATGATCTCTTCAATATCTCAGCAATGACATCCAGAGGAAAATCCTCACTGTTTGCCCTAAATCAGAAACTTGAATATTGGATGAAGTCTCCTTTACAGTATCCTGGTATATCCTGGTATATCTACACTTCCCAGGAAGGCTCAGGAGTGTTATTTGTCTATATCAAGCAAACAATGCAGTCACCCTTTCTAAGAAAGGGAACCACTACCCAAGTTTGCCATTTCCAATGCAGTCTCATAGCTTTCCATTCAGTGTTGAAAAATTCTGCTATAATGCCCCTGATTGGCAAGTGTTGGGCATGTAGAGATGATATATATCAGCACAGGGACAAAGGCTTCTGCAAGGGAAGCTCATAAATGGTAGAGAGGGTCATACAGACGCCAGAAATATCTCAGAAAGACAGAAAACGAAACAGAAAAAAGAAGGAAGCAGTGCCTGAGAAAAAGTTCTCACCAGAGAAATGCAAGTTTGGGGCTAAAACGACAGAGGAGAGCTGAAGATGACTCTCTCACCAGAGACTAGAGAAACAGAAAGAGAAATGTCAGAATGCTGTCCTTGAAAAGTAATCTCATGGACTACTGTGCTTTCATAGAGAGTTGTCATTGAGTGAATAACTACTAACTTCAAAACCCATTCTGTATTATTTGACTGATGCAGAAACATTTTGATAAGATTTACCCAAAGTGAGTTTATTACTTACTATGATAAATGCCTGGCTAAATGAATTTTTATGCTGCAGTATTTTGCTTAAGATAACCTGCAAATGAAAGGTCAAGGTGATTCATAGACTCTTTATTTCACGTTTATTTTCCAACTCATGTTTTCCTCTGTAAATAAATCCATTAGTCTTGGTTTCAAAGACTGCTTTGTGTTATTTGTAACAATGCAAAATGCAACCTCTCAAGTGTACCTCAATATGAGGAATGCACCTCATTTGTGGTCTCAAAAAGTTCATGCTCCTCGAAGTTCCACATTGAAAGGGTCTGCCACACATTTTAACAATTTTGTTTTAATTTATATACATGGTAGATAGAAAGGAATCATTAATTCATTACAAGATCTTTCTTTAGAAGTAAAACCAGCATATTTTAACCATCCTATGACCTTCCTAGTTGAAGTTCTCAGTAAGCTGCTAGTATGTGTTCCACATTTTGCCGATCTGTTCCAGTTATGAGGGCTAGTTTTCCTCATTTTCAATATGAAAGGTTGAGAGCTCTGCTGATAAGAATATCCAGTCACTGGAGCATTTCCAGGTTTCACCATCTTGCTATAGTGTAATTGTTTAATCACTGCAGTGACCTCATCCGCAAAATGATTCAGTCTGAATTTTCCATATTCAACACAGAATGTATCTATCCTAATTTTTCCAAATACCATGTAAACTCTATAGTCCAGTAAAGGCAAGGGGTGCAGTCTCTCAGCGTTTATTCAGGGTATCCTGCATTAATAGTGTTATTTTAAACATGTAATTATCTTAATAAAAAGTCATGAAGATGAAGTATAAAAAAAAAACACGTAAAACACAAAATGAGTTGAGATACAGTACTGGGATTCTCAGAATAATTTTAACAATGAAACAAATACAAAAGTGTCTCATGATTTTATGCAAATGGTTGCATTGATTATTTAAATAAAACTATATGTATCTGACCCTGCAGATTTTAAAAAGAAAAGTACTCTGTTAAAGCTGCAATTAATCAAATCAAATTAACAAACATTTGCTGACCTTCTCTCCTAGCCTCCATACTCTTGCAAACTATTCCTTCCAACTTAAATGACCCCAAACATATATGTAAAATTCAAATTCCAATTCAAAACCTACCTTACTAACCAAAGCAAATGTCAATGCATCAAGTCAGGTCAGATTACATGCCCTTATCAATGCTATACATCAGCTGTTATCATGAATAGCAAACTTTCTAGCCACTCCACTGTCTACAATATGCATTTTGGAAATATGTGCATATCTCATCTCCTTTTTCAAATGCCGGCACTCCATAGCTGCAGAAGACTAAATTTTGAACAGTGATTTTCACCTTTAAACCTTTTTTAGGAGGAGGCAAGCCGTACTACCTTCCGCCAACATACCTCTCAACCTCCAACCTCACCCACAAGAAATCTTTACAAAGCCTAAATCTGTACAGTTGGGAGGTATGCCCCCCCAAACTTATGTATATCAACTCCACAATTACAATACCTGGTTCATCTAATAATTATTAACAGCTCTTACTCTGACTGTAATGTGTTTGCATTGGCTATGGGTCAAGTTGTATAATTGTGGCTGAATATTGTCATATTTGCCCTTTCTGTCTGAATGTACTCAGGAATGAACCTAAAATAGATCAATTTAATTAGTGTTCTTCCATGGTAAACAACCACAAAAAATAATAAATAAATACATTAAAAACACTGTATCATCCTGTAAGACTGCGAATCCACTGACAACAATAAAACAATGATTCATATAACAAGCAATAATTCTAATTGTTGTCGGCTGTGATCATGGCACGGACCCAAACCAGTACTAGTTATTTCTTCCACCATTTTGTCCAAAGGGTGCCAAAGGTAACTCCATCATGTAAATTGTATGGAACCACTAATGAGTTTTGAGAGGAATAACTGAAGTGAAGAGAACACTGAGGTATAGTTTCAAAGGTAATTGGCAAGGTTTATTAAGTGAAATAGGTTACAAAAATGTATTTTAATTGCAGTCTGCCTGGCGTTGTACATATTGTATAAAAGTAAAAGATTTTTTTTTGTATTGGATCCACTGGAGCTTTTCTCCCTCGGTCTCCACTGAGAAGAGACCTTTGTACCCAGTCAGACTTCCCTGGTCAACAAATGTAACATAAATAATAAAATAAATAAAACATGAAAGGAAGGATACACAGAGGGACAGTGATGCCTGCGGAAGGGAAAAGTGCTTAAAGAGGTATAGTTCAGTGGATGGATTATAAAGATTGTGCATATGCAGGATGAGGCTTTCATGTCTAGGGCAAGGTGTATTCAAATTGCGTGAAGATTACACACAAAATAAGTCTGGCTGAGTGAGAGAAAGACAGTCACAGTATCACTCCTGTATGGAAGGATAGTGAAGTATGTGTATGGAGGGACAACATAAGTTTAAGTCAAACTCCAGTGTTTTAAAATGACCCAGTATCAGAAGTGCAAGTTATAAAACTGCAGTCATCAAAACTGTAATAATAAGCTCTAATTCCAAACCCTATATTGTGTTCTATGTAATTAAGGCAAAATTATCCTATACCCCACAAGGCTGCTGCACCTCACAGTAGAGAAATACTTCCAGATCCTGACACGTTGACTTTGGTATTAATTCAGCCGTTCTCAAAATAACAGTGTCAAATTTCTGAAGTCTAAAACTGTGGTTCTCAGATTTAAAACAAGTACCTATTTCAGTGACTAGTGTGTACATACAGAGTTATTTCAGTAAAAAATAAACTTGGGTGAGAGTTAACCTAGGCCTTGTGCTGAAGATATTTATAGCTGTCTATCTATACATACAACATATGACTCCAAAAAAGGCCCAGCTAAGCTAAGAAAAACTGTTTCAGCTGTATTGCTTAAGAATGCCCATGGCTTTTTACTTTTTAAGTATTTTCTGATGCATTCAGGCCAACAAAGCCGAACCCCATTAGCTGAAGATATTTCTCTCATTTTCTGAGCTCAGCAGTACAGCATATGTAGATTATTTGGCTATACTTTGGTAACACAGTGTATAGTATATATATAAATCATTGTGGAAGCTTGTTTCTAAAGAGTACTAAACCAAAAACATAAAAAACATCAGGATTTTTGTAATGAACTAATCTAGAGAATAGTTCTCAAAAATGAAGAGCATTAGACCCTGTACAGACCCCTGCATAAACAGTGAGTACAAATAAAAAGTGGAGGAGAGATTGCAAACTATACATAACTGGAGAAGGTGGTAGACAGGTAGCTGTTGAACCTGATGGTACAGTTAGATGAAACATAGTTTTTGTATAATTTAACCAACAGGAAAGATATGCATATGCAATCAAATGCATCAGACTAAGGTCCACAAAAAATTATCCCAGGGCTAGACTCATGGCCAACTTGTCTGATCTGTTCTGGCTACAGCACTCAGTTTTAATCTCACTGCAGGTTTTATCTGCAGTTTCTTGTTGTCATTTAATGCCTGTTCTGCTTAGTGGCAGATATGTTCTTTTAGTATGCAGTTTTAAGTAACAGACATCCAAAGTCCAAACACCAAAAAACTCCAGTAAAATGTAAAAAAAAACGATCCAGGCACCTCCAGGTTCACACTCCTTTATAATGAAACTAAACATTAAGCGCTTTCATCTCTGACAATGGAGACGTCATCAGAATAATGATGTTAACAGTCAAAAGCACTTTATATAACCATTTTAAACATGATAGACAACTCATTTGACCAATCCAAACATTGAATCTCACAAAGATGCAACTTCCCAATAGACTATTAAAAAACTCCACCCCCCATTTTTAGTTTGATAATATAGGAGTGTGAACCTGGAGGTGCCTGGATCATTTTTTTACATTTTAAGTAACACACATATTTAACTAAAAAATGTATCAGGAAAAAAATAGAAAGCACAGTGATATATATATATATATGTTCTTCTTTCGGCTTTTCCTGGTTAGGGGTTGCCACAGTGGAATTCCAGTCCGCTAATGATTGGCAGTAGATTTTTACAGTGCTGAGGTGCCAGCTCGACGCCCAACCTTCAACAAAGGCATGCCCATTCTACGCATGTCTTTCGAATGCCACTCGACCACAGGGAAGACATGCAGACCCACACAAAAGGTGCTCCAGCCAAGAATCGAACAGGAAAACCTCTTGCTGTGAGGTAACAAAGCTACCGCTGCACCACCATGGCTACAGTGGTATTAATATTCCCTGGTACCTTACGGTACTTGGTATCTACCTCAACTCCCAATCTAGCTACATAATCGTCAGCTTCCCGTTGTGGTTTCATCACATATTTGTGATGCATCTGCCCTGATATTGTACTTCCATTCTGTTTCATTTTGCACTTTGCTTCATTTATTTTCTCTGTCACCTCATATAATGTGTGTCATCTTGCTAGAGATTTATTCTCAGCAAAGCAGTCTCACACTAATACTTACTTCCGTGATTTAAACTCCAAATAGCCTGCCATTCTTGCTGTATGCCCTTTGTTTTATTAAACTCTTGGGTATGACATTCTTTTTATTTTATTTTATTTAACATTTGTTTACCAGGAAATTTGCCCGACTGGGACAGACCCCAATTTCAGCAGAGGCCTAGGGAGAAACAATCCAGATACATGTATTTGAAATGTGGTAGGAATCGAAAGCACTCGGAGGAAACCCATGCAAATGCTGGGAGGACATGCAGACTCTGCACAGAAAGCATCCCAGCCAAGAATTGAACTGGAGGACCTCTTGCTATGAGGCAACACTGCTATCTGCTGCTCCACTGTGCTGTCCATGGCCTTTGTTGAATTTCTTCAATCCATTGTATATGATCTATCACTGTTGGCATAATGATTTTCAATCTATCTTTCTTGTGTCCGTAGTGCGCTATTACATTTGTAAATGGGTGTTTCTCTTCCTCCCATGTCACCTTCTTAAGACATGCAGGTTTTTGAGATGTTTACAATACAGTAACGTGAATGAGGTACACACTGTTGAAAGTTGCAGCAAACAGGACATGAGAAATTAACTAATCTCAATTTTTCATCATGTTTGGTGGCCTTCTTTAGCAATTAGTTCAGAGTTTTAATGCTTTCCACTAACTCATCAGGGAGGTACACTGCAGTTAATTGCTTTAAAAGACTGTCAAAGATGTTGTATTACCCTGGAAATACATGGGATTCCTACGGTGTGGTAAGGTTTTTTGACATTCTGTGCATGCTGCAAAGAAGTTTTCACTGTCTCATTAGGTAAGGCCAATAAATTCTTGATACCATTCTAGCTTTAGTTTTGTCCCTTCCTAAGTACCCTCCCAACATGTCTAATGCCAGCTTCACTGCAAGTGCTTTAAAAGGTTTTTAAAACTAACAGACAATGTAGTATTTTCTATCTGTCTTTATTCACAGTGTATATAGTATATGAGTATGGAATGGGTCTGTTCTGCTTATTTCTCTCTCTCCTCTGCCTATATTTTCTGTAGTCACACAGAATGTAACATTGTACTCGTGAGCTCCCTTAAAATTTTCATTGTTTATCTGCATATCTGCCAAGTCAGGGACACTATTCTCAGTGCACCTAAGGAATATGGGTATATGTCTTTCTTCTGTTTCTATGCCTATGAAAGGACTACTGATTCCAGTATTTTTTTACTATTTGATTTTGGCAAGTATTTAGCATTTAATTTAGTAACTTATGTTTTCCTAGTCTTGCTGCTTAAAGTTCAGTTTTTGATGAGCCATCTGTTTTGACCTTACATGTTCTTCCCTTTGTCTCTCTGGTCAGACAGCCTTCACACCTTAGTATGCAGAAAGTTCTAACTATGTCCTGTATCATACACTAAGGATTCCTCCTTATCAGTCTCTATAGTGATTGATTTTTATTAACTGAACTATGTGATTTGTTGGTAACACACATTATTATTTGTCAAATGCTGCTCTAAACTCTTTCATTAACTTAACAATTCTGATTTTCTACACACAATCTTTTCCATCATTTTCTCTAGATAACTCTAATGGTTTCACTGAAACAACTTTGATTTTCTGGCAATTTCACACTCATCCCTCTGTCTTCTGAAATTTTTACAGATATTCCTTTTTCTTTGGTAGGAGCGTGTTTTTAAACATTTGTCAAAAGGTTCCACACTTAGCCCTTTTCCTTGTCAGGAGGGTGTATGTTTAATCAAACTACGGTACATTTCCATTATCGGGGCAACACTTTCAACATGATCGTTCAGCTGAAATCCAGTACCTTAACATGTCTGTTAACCAGATATGTGTAAAAATTATTTGTCTTAATAATAATTAAAAAAAAAGAAGTTATTTTTAAATTTTGCACACACCTGGTTAACAAGCATGTTAAGGTACTGAATTTCAACTGAACGATCGCATTTAAAGTGTTGCCCCGATAAGTAACAAAGAGAGAAATGAAAAATAATAAATGCAGCAAATCTGGATACATGTTTTTTTTAACTAGTGTCATAATATCCTTATATTTGCCCTACAAGAAATTATAAAAAATTAACTCCCTGTAAAGTGTCTTACTATAAGTCTCCTGCATGCAGTCCACAACTCTTGATCTGATTGGCTATCACAGACAACACTTCTGTGCCAGGCCTCTCTCACTCCCTTCCCCCCATTCATCTCGCTGGCCTTTTTTGTAAATACCATTAAGAATCATTAAAAAAACTGAAGGAAAATAAGGGACACTTACAAAAAATATATACTATAAATATATAATAATAAAAATATTTATTAGTGTAAAGATGCTATAAATGCTATAATTATTACGTACATCATAACTTGGCACTTGAACTTCCTAACAATCTTAATTCCATTGTCAGGGAAACCCTTTAAAGGCAGTAGCTGCCGCTGTAAAAAAAAAAAAAAACACACACACACACCACTTAGTACAAATCAGGCTGTTGGTATCATTCCGATGGCATCTTTGCAGGTAAAAAGATGCCAAATAAGTGTACTTACATAATTTTCTGTTTTGGGAGCAATTCATAGGCTTATTGTGGTGGTGGTGCTGTAGTAGCATTGTCGCCTCACAGTAAGACGTTGTCCTGTTTGATTCTCAGCTAAAGCGTTTTCTGTGTGGAGACATGCGTGAATGGGCATACCTTCGTTGAAGGTTGTGCATCAGGGCTGGCAACTCGGCACGTAAAAATCTACTGCCAATCATTAGCAGACCGGAGTTCCGCTGTGGGGACCCCTCACTGGGAAAAGCTGAAAGACACAACAACAACACTAGTACACATTATGAAGAAATCTATTTCTTGCCAGGTTTTCTGATATCGGAGAAACACATAAGACGTGGTTGCTGAGCTCCAAATGCAGTGTATTTTCATGTCTTTAAGGAGTTACTCTAAACCTGTGTTAAATGGATAATATTTAAAAAAGGAGATGTGACTTCTACATTTTATACACACATGTTAAGATTAATAAATAAAATATATGAAAATAGTCTAAATTTGGAGCTTACCAACTGCACTTAAAGTGTTGCCCTGATAACGGAAAAGTACCCAAAATACTTACTAGGAGTATATTCCAAGCCGTGTGTTCTCAAGTGTGTATCACAATGCTTTTGCCTACTGCTATTCTTATTTAAAATGGCCGTCTTGTTGTTGTTGCCATCGTTCCCAGTTCTAGAATGCAGTATATTCAGATTCAGAACTGTGAGTTCTAAATACCGTGTCAGGTTGCTGCTGTTTTTCCCAGTCTTAATACAAGTTTATTCAGAACATGTGTCCTTAATAGTGTAGCAGGTTGCTGCTATCATTTTTCATTCTTACCTGAAGGATATTTTCTTCCAAGAATGTGATATGAGCATTTAAAAAGACATCATGCTGTTGCCAATGCCTCCCCCACTGTTATTATGGATGGATTCAGGACACAGAGCATCTAACTATAGTCCATCTGCGCACAATTTCCATAATGTCTTGAAATGGGGAATATATTTTACACCATTGTGCATTAGGTTTGGAAGTAAAACCATAGATGTAATACTTTATCCAACAGTGTCAGAACTTTTAGATGTGTTCTAGGGACTCTGTCTCCTTGAACACATATCACTTCCTCATTTCTCTATCATATGTTCTCTGCTTGCAGACAAAAGTGTAACGATGCTCCAAGAATATAGCAATCCCTCTCATTCTTTTCTGCCCACCAAAACTGTATAATTAACCAACTTAGTTATAATTTATTGACAATATTCTGGCTTTTACTGGTGTAATAAAAATTGTACCATATTAGTTTGATGCAACGTGATTTGAATGTTGGTTACTTGTTAAATTTCACTAGCAGCTCAGGAAAAAATCATATTTCTTTTAGGCAGAGCAATTGCACTTTCTTTCTTAGCAACTAAGACTAAATGTAAATGTGCCTATGTCACAAGACATAATTCAATAAAGGTGTTAAAAAAAGCAGCCAGGTCTAAAATTGTATTTTTGTTAGTCATAGCAGAAATCTTTTCATTATTAAAACCATTACTAGTTAAACAATATTCACCAATGTTCCCTTACGTTCTACACTTAAACATTTTATTTAAATCATTGACATTTTCTGTGTACTTGCAGGCATTTGCACCTTCTTACTTAAGGGTATAATTTGTTCAGTTCTAAACAAGGCTTCATTAGTTATCAACTTTTCCTTTTATACATTCACTACCTGCTACTGCAGATTAGCTAAGAGTCCCTGGTTCGGAGAAACAAAGCTTTCTTCTCTTCTCAGCTTGGGAAATAATTCTCAAATCCAGTGCACTGGAAGGCTGCAAAGCAGGAACAAAATATGGAAGTCTGGTTTGGGAAACAAATGTTGCATGTCTTAGAAGACCACCACTGTTGGATACAATGCACAATGGAGGCAGATGACCCAGTTCTGTGTACTTTATTTACATTACTTAGGTAAAATCAAACAAAAAAGCAAACTATGTTATGGGACAAAAGTCTTATGGGTTTCAACCTACAATCAGTGAGTGCACCAAAAGAGAAATGCAAGGAGCCTCCATTCAAACACAGCATATAGCCTAGCAATCAAAAATCTTGACAAAACCATTATAGTGTGGTTTTTGTTGCCTACAAATACTGATCAGCATTATGCCAGCATTTATTTATTTATTTGAATTTGTTTACTAGGGTGTTACATACTGTATTACACAGGTACAGTCTGAGCAGTACAGTAAAGGAAACATGGTAGAACGTTATGCCAACATACCGCATTCACTTCAATGGAGTTCAGGAAGTTTGCAGTGTAACTTCCAATGGGCGTAGCCTAAGCTTTTTGACAGAATCAAATTATATCCTCATATTTCAAACAAATGTTCATATCTGTGGAACCATAGGGGTTATTAAAGTAGTACAAATAGCAAACTCTTCAGCACAACCTGTTTTTATAGTGGTAGCATACTTTAGGTTCTAGGTATTAAACTGTATTTTATAAGTCACAGTAACTATTACATTTGTAGTACTTTGTAAACAACTTAAATATCTCAACAACCACTCAAGTTGCTCACATACTGTCAGCATTTTATTCATCTAGATGAATGCTTTCATATGAGGCTGAGGAAATCTGTCTGCTTTACTTTGTTGTTGAGATACTTCGAAAACTGTGAAAACTATCTATATAAATTAATATCATAAAAACAACAGGTAATATCTATTTACCTGCACTTGACACAGTTCAAATATTAATGCAGTTGGGTTTGCCAATGTGTAAAGCTTTAAGATGAAATTGTTTAAAACCTTGTACATAGCATGTTTTTTGAATTATTTCTACAAATATGAACAAGCAATATTTGACACCTAGAGACGACAGTAGGAGTTAACTGCAGATGCACCTGGAGGCATCACTCGGATGTAATGAGATACCTTACAGCCATGCTGCTGTCTGTGTAGCTTACATTGGGACAGGTGAGGGGGCACAGTCTGTAGTTCTGTGCACCACTACATCAGCATGCCCCATGTTCTAGGTGCTAAATGTTTATCACAGGTATGTGATTTTGTGGACTAATAAATCACTAATACCAATACTGAATGTGGAGTACAGGTGCAGTATGTACAGCTGAAGATTTTGTGCACCATTATGTCATCATGCTCCATGCAACACAGATGTGCACAAATATATGATACATGGTCTGTGAATCTGTGCACAGTACACCAGCATGCCCGATTAATCAGGTGCTTACTCTGCAGTACAGGTGTTCACATGCACAGGAGTTACAGACTGTGATTCGGTACTCCAGTGTGTCATCATGTCCTATTATCCAGCTGCTGGCTGTGCAATACAGGTGAGTATAGAACCAAGAGTAACAATTTGAGATTTTGTGTATCACCATATTAGTGGGTTTTCTGTTTACTGACCAAAGGATATGGGCATCAAACGGCTTCTCACTGAACACTATGCATCAAAATTCCCTTTTAGTGAACAGTCACATTATCATAAAGAAAACCACTGAAGAGTCAAAGGTGGCCAACATAAACCACATGGAAGGTACGGCAGACTCACAGGTATGGTAGTGATAAGGAAATCTGCCCTTTTCCTACTTTAGTGCGATCTAGGAAACCTGTCCTTTCCACACTGTAGTGCAATCTTGGAGTTGGTATATATAATTAGTGAGGGGTGTGAGGGGGGGCTAAGGGTCTGAGGTTTACCAAATCCTCCTGTTGTGGGGGGCAGCACCCCTCCAATTATATATACAAACTCCGTGAGTGTGGAAAAGGCAGATTTCCTTATCCTTACCATACAGGTACGGCCTTCCTACCTTACAGGTAAGTCCTTCCTACCTTACAGGTAAGTCCTTCCTACCTTACAGGTAAGTCCATCCTACCATACATTTCATTTATGTTGGCCAACTGTAACTCCTTGATGTTTTTTTTTTTTACAATGATGTGACTGGTCACTAAAATGGACTTTCACTTCTTAGTGTTCAATAAGAACTGTTCAATGCCCATTTCCTTCAATCGGTAAACATAGACCCCCATATTAGAATGGTCAGTTAGTTAGATTCCAGCAGTGCATCAGTGGTGTGCAGAACCGCAGGAGTTCAGGCTGCAATTCTGTTCACCACTATCTCAGCATTGCCTATTACTTAGGTGCTGAGTGTACAGTACAGGTGCAGGATGCACAGCATGTGATGATTTGCATCAGTATCGCAGCACGCCATATCACCCAGATACTGGTTGTGTAGTAAAGGCGAACACAGGTACAGGAGACAGAGTCTGCAATTCTGAGAAGCAGCATAGCAGTATTCCATGTTATTAAGTATTGGTTTTGTGGTTCAGGTACAGGAGGAACAGTTCATGATTCAGTATACAGGATGTCAGTGTGCCCTATTAAGAATATATTGACTGTGCAATGGAGGTGTGTATAGGTGCAGTGCGTGCAGTCTGTGATTCTGTGCATCACTACATCTGCATATGCCATTATGCAGGTGCTGGAAGCCTTTTCTAGTATTCATCATGCCACAATACCCATCTACTGACCATAGAGTACAAGTACAGCCTGAGATGGAATGCACCAGTATATCAGCATGCCCTATTACTGAGGTGTTGTCTTTTGAAGGACAGGTGCATACAGTTGCAGGAGGCCAATCTGTGCTTCTGTTCATCACAATATCTGCATGCGCCAATATTAAAGTGAGAAAACCTATTCTGTTATTGATAAACAATCATATCAGTACACCCCATTAACCATCTGTTAAATGCACAGTACATGTTGTGCATGGGTGCGGTGGAGGTACAGCCTATAATTCTATTCACCAGTGTATCAGCAAGTCCCATTACATAGCAGCTGACTATGCAGTACATGTTGTGTGCCGGTGTGACAGGAACAATCTATGATTCTATTTATCAGTAAGTCAGAATGCCTCTTTATACAAATGTGTTGACTAAACAGTTCAGGTAAAGGAGAGCTAGTTCATAATTCTGTGCACAGTATGTCAACATGCTAATTACCCAAGCGCTAACTGTGCAGTACAGGTATGACAGGTGCAGACTGTGCAGACTGCAGTTGTGCCCACCTTTATGTCAGTGTGGCCCCACTATCCAGGAGATGTCTGGGCACTACAAGTGCAAGAAATATAGCCAGTAATGCAGTGTACTAATATCTCAACATGGCAATCATTGCCCAGGTGCTGACTGTGCAGTACACATTGTGTATAAGAGTAGCGGGCAGAGTCTATGGTTCTGTGCACCAGTATGTCACTATGTTCCTTTATGCAGGTGTTGAATGCGCGGTGTAGGTGCAAGGCATACACTCTATATGCACCACCAAGTCAGCATGCCCTATTACCAAGTGCTGACTATAGAACACAGCAGTTTATAGGCAAATGAAGTGCAGTCTTTAAATCTGCGCACAAGTTGTGCAGGAAACACAGCCTGTGATTATGCATACCAGTGTGCCAGCATGCCTTATTACTGATTCCATACAGAAGTACAGGAGACAAAATCTATGGATATGTTAACCAGGATGTCAGTATGTCTGTTACTCAGGTTTTGACTGCGTACCACAGGTGTGTTTCGGGGCAGAAAGCATAGCCTGTGAAGGTAAGTGCTAATATGTTAGCATGTCATACTGCCTGGGTGTTCTCTGTGCAGTAGGTTCATAGGTTCATAGTTTAGTACTAAGCTAACTGCCCTTGCGAGCCATTTAAGCCTAGCCAATTATCCCTTGTGAGACTCAAACCCTGCATCTTGTGTTTGTAAGGCAGTATATGTGTGTGTGTGTGTGTGTGTGTGTGTGTGTGTGTGTGTGTGTGTGTGTGTGTGTGTGTGTGTGTACCGGGGCAGAGAACACATTCATTAATTTTGTACCTAATGTATCAGCACATGTCACATTACCCACTGCTGATGGACATACAGGTGTGTACAATGACAGGAGATAAGTTATGTTTTACTATATACCAGCATGTCTATTTACCCATATACTGACTTTGGAGCACAGGTGTGCGCAGGCACAAAAAGCACAGCCTGAGAATTTGTGCACCAGTATGTTAGAATGTCATATTTACCATATTCTGACTGTATAACACAGGTGTGTACAGGTGCAGGTGGCCCAGGTGCTGCTTCTATGCACGGTACAGGTGCAGAAAGTACAGGCTGTGTTGTTCTTCACTATTATGTCAGTATGTCATATTGCTTGCATTATCAGTTGGAAGTGCCAGTCGATATGTTGGGTATTCTGTATACACTGTTCATGCTATGCTTTATTTTACAGATGTTCCCATGATGTCTGTCTGTAGGGTAAACAGTCCATGACATTGTACATACATCGTTGCAGATGGATATCCATTTTGCACAAAGCCCTCAACTATACTGTTGACAATTAGGAATAAGGATAACTGCTCAGAATGTCAGATCCTGGCCACAGGTCACTTAGCAAAATATAGCAAAAATTAAAATAATAATAATAAAAATAAATAAAGTCTTCATTCCAGAGGAAAAGTCATCCCAGTTAAGGATTTAAGCAGATCTTGACTGAACAATGGAAGAGCATAGATTGCTTGTACATCATTGAACAAAGATCTGCTTAAACCTGTAACTGGACTGATTTCCCTCTTGCAAGAGGACTTTACTTATTTTTATTTTTGCTAAGTAACCTCCTACCAGCATTCGGCACTCTGATTAGTTATCCTTATTCCTAGTCTTTTACTTTGTCCTGTAGACTGTTGAGCATGCAAGTTGGGATATCAGATCAGTCCTTCATTAATTTCTCCATCTTCTTTCCTGTGCAGTTGATGTGACATGCATTCCTTCCTTCTACATGGTAACTTATACCTGTTTGGTGTACAAAGCATACACTGAAGGGCACATTCCTATAATTAATGTATCTTTTACTACAGTGGACTAGATGCCTTATGCTCTGCAAGTGAAAAAAACAGTCAAGAGGGCAGCTACAAATCAGTTGTAAGTGTGTGTGTGTGTGTGTGTGTGCATACATATGTATGTATATATATATATATATATATATATATATATATATATATATATATATGTATGGTTCCCTATCAGAAGCCTGAAACACTATAAGCCTGAAAATCAAAATCCTGAAAACTATAGACTGAAAGTTCAAAATCCTGAAAAACCAAAATCCTGAAACTCAAAATCCTGAAAACACAAAATGGACATACTGACGTCATTGTGGCTTTGCTATTGTTAGCCCTGTGGTGTTGGGTCATGCGTTGGGTTCAGGTAAGTGTCTTGATTGGTTTTATGTTAGGGTTAGGCGGTTTAAGTGAGTTAGGGTTAGGGCAGGTTAGGCATGTATGCAATAGTGACAAATATTGGGGTTAGGCGGTTTAAGTGAGTTAGGGTTAGGGCGGGTCAGGTGAGTGTGCGATAGTGATGGACCTTAGGGTTAGGGTTAGGGTCAGGGTCAGTTGGTAGATATTAGTGTCTTTATAGTGACATATTAGCATTATTTGTGTTTTCGCGATTTTGAGTTTCAGGATTTTGGTCTTTCAGGATTTTGAACTTTCAGTCTATAGTTTTCAGGATTTTGATTTTCAGGCTTATAGTGTTTCAGGCTTCTGATAGGGAACTATATATATATATATATATATATATATATATACAATAATCACTTCTGATGCTAAACCATAAAAATAAAAAAACAAAAGTAGAAATGCAGTCCCTAGTGATTCAATTAGCTTTCGTTCGTTTATTTAGTATCGGAACTTCTTGAAGAAGTTCCGATACTAATTAAAGGAACAAAAGCTAATTGAATCACTGGGGACTGCATTTCTTCTTTTGGTTTTTTATTTTTATGGTTTAGCATCAGGAGTGATTATCGCATTTATTCTAGCCGCCTTCTCAGCAGTATTTATCGGTATTACTTAGTGTATATATATATATATATATATATATATATATATATATATATATATATATATATCTATACACACACACACATATTATATATATATATATATATATATATATATATATATATATATATATATATCAAGAGAGAGAGAGAGAGAGAAAGATATCGATATATCTATACATATATAGACAGATATCTATCTATATATATATATATATATAAATATATATATATATATATATATATATATATGTGTGTGTGTGTGTGTGTGTGTGTGTATAGGTTCTTCAGGTGGGATTAAAGGTAGTAGCAGCATTTAGATGGACAGGTGAATTAACTGAACAGTTTTCTGGAAGAGTTTCTACAGCCAAGGCAATGATGCAGCCTGAGTGTACATGGTAAGGACTTCATATAAAAAAAGTAGATACGTTTTTATTAACAGCATGTACAGGCGATAAAATCACTTAAAAGAAATGTGCAGACTAGGATGTACAAATAGCATTTGCTTGATGCTCAGATCTATATTACAGTGTGAGACCTGATCAGCCAGCGTTCTGCAGCACTGCATGACCCAAGTACATGGAAGATAAAGCAGCAATGCCAATGCTGTTAGCTATCTTTTAAACCCTGTGTCACAGGAATCATTGGACATTCAAGACTGCTGAGTCTTGCAACCATTACACCTTATCACTTACCATCCTAAACAGTACCTCTCCTTTCAAGGAGAATTAGACCAGTCAAACCCAAGGTAAATACCCATCCAATTACTCAGGTCCCATTTGCAGGAAGACAGTCTATCATATTGCGTTATCTGCATTGGGAGTCTATTCTAGAGGTGATAGAGATGCTGAATAATGAATCCATTTCTCCACCTTGTTTTATTGATCTGCTAAAGCAGGTTTAATGCCCTTGTTCTGGTATTCATGGAATTGCTTTCTTTGTGATGCACAATAGATCCTGAAGTACGAGGTCCCTTATTGCTTGGAAGGGAGGGCTAATGTCTCCAGTCAAGAAAACAATTATCTAGTTGGAGTTCTAATCATTAGGGATTACTATCAGCTTCTAAAATGTGGGATGTGATGTCAAACAGAGGGTTGCAAGTCCTGACTACTTTTTTTTTCTCTTAAAATAGGTGGAACAATTGATGAAATACTTTGTGAGATGCCTGAAAAGCTGAAAGGGAAGGACCTTTTGAAAGTTCCATATGAAATATACAGAATGTGCCCTCCTAGCAGTTCACACATTTTACTTCCTAGCAGCCATTATGTTAACCCTGATCACCAAACCAGAAATGAACATGTACTTAAGGGTGAACATGAAGACAACAGTGATTCAGACTGTGAGCCAAAACTAAAACCAAAGCCACTAAACTTACGACATGCGGTTGCTACTGTTGTAATAACAGGAGTTGTTTGTGGAATTGTATGTTTAATGATGCTTGCAGCGGCCATTTACGGCTGTGCCTATGCAGCGATTATGGCTAAATACCACAGAGACCTAAAGAAAGTACAACACTTGGCTCAGGCTACCGAGCAAGGAAGTGCAGAGGAAAAAGAACCACTTGACAATTCCTTGGCATGACTTTGTCCAACCGATTTCTCCCCAAATGAACTGTAATTTCAACAGTTGCATATTGTTTCAAATGATGCTACTTTATTTTTATGCTTAAATTTCTGATATTGTCAGAAAATACACTGTATAAAAGTTAAGCATGAGTCATATTTTATGAATTACATTACATTATTCGTGATTAATATCATAATAACATGCTACAGCAACGAATTTGCCAAATAATCAAAAGGGAGAGAAACATGTAGTTTAGTTCCCTGCACTGTTAAAAGTTTATTTTGTTATAGTCTACAGATCCTGTCAACTCTGCTGAAAGAAGCAATACACACTTATACACATCATCAAGCAAAAGACAAAGTTCTAGCATTTTAAAATATATGACATACTTAAATATGTAACTCTGTAAGTTATTTAAAAGAGTTTAAAGCTATTTTCGTTTTGCATATCCGAGTTTTATACATTTACCCTTCCTTAAAATATACAGACATACTTCTACTATGAGGTAAAATATATCTGACTGTATATAAACTGTCAGGCGCACAGATTGTCAGACATAGACACAGACATACAAACACAAGCAGACAGACAGACAGACAGACACGCACACAGGCACATACAGGCATACACATATACAAAATGCATGCATAGTAAAGTCTTGCTCAAACAAAAGCTTATACATTCTATAACAGATCCTTCACAAGCTAAAATTTACTTTCTGAAACAATTTTCTAAAGCATATAATGAGTTAAATTCTGTGCAGAAAATTGAAATGTATGAAAACAATAAAAAAAGTCTTTATCAAGTGTTTCAGATAGATTAAAAGAA
This sequence comes from Protopterus annectens, assembly GCF_019279795.1. Taxonomy (NCBI): domain Eukaryota; kingdom Metazoa; phylum Chordata; order Ceratodontiformes; family Protopteridae; genus Protopterus; species Protopterus annectens. The sequence goes on along the minus strand of NC_056740.1, from coordinate 103,756,853 downwards.
AAAAATATATATATTTTTTTTTATTTCCAGAGTTTTCCTTTTCTAAAATTGAAAGGACCATTTCTGTCTGAGAAGTTAAATGTAAGAGTAGATGTACAGCTATGAAACTTTTAGAAAATTTCTATCAAGTGTCTTTTATAGACTAAAAGAGTAAGTATGACAGTTTTGTTTTGGCCTTTTCTGTGTTAAGTATGTTTTGACACATAAGCTCTTATAATATAAATAAAAGAGGTAGAGTTTTTGATGATGAATAAAACTACACATTGTGTGTGTTAATTTTTTTATGTTTTCTGTTTCTTCCTCCATCATGTAAATTTTTTTCTGTTTTCTGTTTCTTCCTCCATCATGTAAACTTATTAGGCATAAGAGCATCTTTTCCAGAGCAAATTCAGAGCACTATCTACTTAAAAGTCATGGAGTAGAAAAAAAAAAGTAGAAGAAAACAAATCCACAACTACAAAATTAAATTCATTAGCAGTTTGCAGCTTCTCAACTCTTTGCCACATTGCTAGTGTTGATTTAAATATCACATTATGCCTTTTTTATACAAAGTAAAACAATGTATATTCCATTTGATGCAAATAATTGAGAATGCATTTTTGACAATAGTGTTTTTTAATTGAAGATCAACATGAGATTTGTTGAATGTCAGGGTTGAAAAGCAGAACAAAAGTGATGTGCAGCACTATGGCTGGGAATCATAGACAGCTGCCTTGTTTACAAATCTGTATGCCTTGCGTACTATGCAAGCCTGCACAGATTCATAAACAGGTTATTGCAGCTCTTCTGACCAGAAAGAGTTTCTGCACCACGTGTAAATGCAGTGGTCGGATGTGGGCCTATTCTAATTTGACCTATTAACAGGTCAGTCTGCTACCAATTTAAGTATCTTACATAACACAGAAATCATGGACATCTGTATCATGCAAGTTACTCTTCACAGCAGTGCAGAAAATGCTTATGTCTGCATTGCAATTTGCTGATGTGCACTACCCTAACTGTAAGTGCCTGACTATTTGTGTATGAAATGGGTGATACTATATGTCTTTTTAACTGTGTGTGAAGTATGGGCAGTACAGGGACAGCATGTGGTGCAATCAATTTGTGTGCACATAAATGTTTATTATGACTATGTGTATGTAAGGTGACTGATGAATGGCTACTACCTGATGTGACCTGTGGCAAACATGAATGAACAGATTGCAGGATCGCAGATGCAGACTTTGCAGATACTGGATGTATGTACGTCTCTCTGTATGCATGTCTGGATGTGTTTGCATGTTTCTCCCTTTTTTAATATCTCCATATCTTTTGGGTTTTGAATACCATAACAGGAACGGACCCCTTTCTTAAATCAAAGTACAATTAAAGTTCAAGAAATTAGTATTGTTTCAGTCTTTGATGTCAGCCAGAAGTGCTCTTCGCAGCACCCGCCATGTGCCCAGTAATGACTCTTTCTGCAATTCATACAGGGTTACATGTATTGATAACATATCTAAGTATGACTGTAGATTATTTTTTATAAGACCCACTGCTCCTACTACTATTAGAGCTGTCCAGGTATCTTTCTTCACATTGCTCTGGTTTTGCCTACAAATCCTGATATTTTATGATTTTGTGTCTCTCTCTGTATGCAAGACACTGTAGTCACTGGGTGTAGCGATTTCAATGATCAATGCTACTTTTGTCTTCTTTTCATGGACCACTATATCCAGTTTTCTAACATCTATCTTTTGAACTGTTGGTAATGGGTGATCCCATGTGATACAGACTTCATCATTTTCTATGATGCTTTGTGGCTTATGTTTCACATGTTTTTCAGCCACTTCAATACCATAATGTTTGCACAATCCCCAGTCAACAGTCTTGCCACATTATTATGCCTTTCAGTATATAGTCCTTCTGCCATTAGTATGTTTCTCTGTGTGTATGTCTGTATGTGTTTGCATGTCCCCACCAGAAAATTCTTTACAGTTAGGAAAGGATATAGATGTGAAATTCTAACAGTACGAGGGACATTAAATTTCATTTTTACAAAAAAAAAAATGATTTCATTTGAAGCATTTGAATTAAAAAGTAAATTGGATGACACTCCACAGATAGTGTTTAAAAGAGGGAAAATGTTTAAGCATTTTAAGGGGAACTATGGAAGCCAATGCAATGTGTATCAAAGATAAGTTGTATGAAAAAATGTGGGGCATGCTATTCATATAGGTACATATGTGATTCCCCAAACATAACTATTTATGGACACCTGAGGGTTTTGGTACTTAACTGTTGTTTCGATTGTAACACCAGAGGGTGGTGTATCTAGTTCTTTGTTGTTGTACCCTGCTTTATACATCAGAAAAACTGAACAGCCATTAAGAAAATAATTTATCAGCATAGTAATGTGACAAATTAAGGATTGTATTAATGCTTTATATAAGCATGTATGTTGGCAGATGTCTTAATTTTAATATATTGTTTTTTTTTTTTGGGAGAGTAAAACAATTTTATAAGGGGTAATTGACAAGCATATCTTGAATCAAGTGAATTATAGTGGCAATTAAAACTGGATGCTACTAAAACCCCAGGTTTAAACAATCAATTGTTCATTAAAAATTTGTTAATTTTACAGAGAGGGAGAATACAATTTTGGACTTGTTTAATCTTTTAATGAGTTGCACATGTATTTCATTGCAATACTAGTTTATTAACTTATTGTTTCTTAAAGCTGATTTTATATACATGTTTATCTATTGTATTTGAAATGTTCTATTTGTTGGCATGGAAACTAATTTGCAACAGAATGTTATTTTATGATTTGTGGGAACACATCATGTAACTGCTTGTGACATGTTTTTTAAGTGTTTGAAATGAATGAAGGCTGTTCTAATGAAGTTCTTTGGATGAGAATGAAAGAACTTAACAATTAAACTAATTTATTATTCTTTGGATCTTTTTTAACTTGTTTTGCCTTCATCACCATTGTTATGGTTATGTCATATAAATGTGAGTATTTTTTCATGATGTTACTATCAATTCATATAGTGTGGTAAATAGAATACTTATGCCAGTATTCACAGTCACTTGTACAAATGCGATAGGTATACTCCTGATGCATACAGATGAGAGTAGCAAAGGTGAGGTTCACAGAGATCATTTATGCTAATGTGAAAAGGCTTAAAAATAATGAGATGCAAATGAGAAATGCCAAAAAGTGTGGTATGCTTTTGAAATTCATAGTTAACATTCCTGCAGTATGAACGTCCATTGTTAAACACAATGCTCACCTTTGATATCGGAGTTGCCCTCCATGAACTTGTTTGTCCAAATATTCAGAAGTACTTCCTTGACAATCAATTGAATTAAGTTCCCCAGCAATCCCTTCACTGGTTTGTATTAAGTATGCACAAGCACTAAAATGACACAATCAAGGGTGCCTGCAGGCAGGTGCAAGGGGGTGCACTTGCACCCCCCTGGAATCGAATCGGCTGACTTAAATTTAAAAAAAAAGTTTTTTTTTTTTTTGGACTTTCTTCTTTAAGAAGAAAGAAGAACGGTCGCAGGCGTGCTGACATCATCGCATGCAAATTTTCGAGTTTTGCGAGGCGGGAACTCACATGGATGGACGGTTTTGGGGTTCGCAAGTGGAAAATAGGACCACGAGCGCTGCGGGAACTGAAACGGACGGACGGATTCGCAAGCGGGAGGAAACGAGCGGAAGATGGGACACTTTCAGAGTAAGTGTGTGTGTGTGTGTGTGTGTGTGTGTGTGTGTGTGTGTGTCGCAGTGTTTCAGTTTGTTGAGCTGAGTGTGTAAATTGCATTATGTCTCTCTCTCTTTCGTCCAGCAGGTGCTGAACACCTACTGTCTTGCCCAACTTGGGGAATCCTTATACTTCTAGCAGCCATAGAATGTTTACGATCCTCTTCTGGGAATTTCTCTCACACAAATCCCACCTTGCCTTATTGTGGAGCGAAGACTTCAGCTGTATTTATCAGTGACAGAAAGCTTGCTCTCAAAAAATGCATCCTGCCCCCTCTTATGTTTAACGCCCAAAATTTCAAAACAAAATGCCAGATGCCTAAGTAACCCACTTCCTGTTTGCTGACAATGAATGAGCTGGCTGACTGTCATCAGCTTCTTCTGATCATATAATCAATGAACACCTCAAGACAAATGACATAGTTTCATGCATAAACACCTTTCATACAGGATTGTGTTATCTAATTATATTCTCACACCTGCCTCAAACAAATTAAGAAGCTGTTTCATATGCCGCATATCTAAGTCAGCGATCAGACAGGAAAAAAAATGTATTTAAATACTGAACACTTACTTATTAGTCAGTTTTAACAAATCTCACATAAAGAGAGAAAATATCAGGCCCTTAGACTTCTTTCAAGTTTGTTATGATGATGAGAATATATATATCAAGCATATAATTTTCTGAGGAGGCTATGCTTTATAATATGGAATGTCATTTGTTAAGCATAAAATAACCATTAGCCACAGTTATTCCACATTTTTTTTTTTTGCTTTTCCATGCAGGATCTGAATAAAGCTCAACATTGTTACACATTGGAACTTTGGTTTAAATTCATTCAATACATAAACTTTAGATTGTGACCATTAATAAAATCATGCACAAAGGCTATGAATTGTGACCCACCTGTTGCCAACATGTTTATCATGACTTAACTAAGGGACCCTTTCCTCCTTGGTCATGGTATTTCTTAGAATCAAGCAGGCATTACTACCTGATAAATACTTGGCACTAAATGAAAAAAAAAATACCAAGTAATATTACCTGCTGATATCTGAATTTGTTTAGTAATGAAGGAAATAGATTGCATGGTAGACATAGCTACTAAATTTGTTGCTGAATCAAAACTTGCAGTATTAATGTGAAATAATAACAGTCTATGTTTTAATAAGTTAATCTAGGCAAACAATTCAAAAATGAGAGAGAATACACCACAAAGGGTGCTAAGGATTGTGAGCAGAAGAAGAGAGAAAGCAATATCTTTTCTTGCAGTGTTGCTCAGGAAAGGTTTAGTTTTGTAGAGGGAGCCTTTGACATTTTTTTAACTGTGTTTTATGTGGTAGTCAAATTTCAGATTTTTTTTTATGCTTACACCTAGCAATTTGCAATATGTGACAAGTTCAATATTAGTATTATTTGTAGAGTTAATAGAGAAAGCTTTTTTTGAATATTTAGTTGTTTGGGATTTCTTGGGGCTGAGAAATAACTGTGATTTTGTTAACCGGCTCACTATTAAAAAAGGTAGCCTTGTGTTAGTTTTTGTAGACTTTCAAGGCTGTTGACAGAGCAGATAAGAAGGGAGAACAGTTTATTCACATATTGTACTGTGGAGACAGTTTTGTTTGATTGTGCAGAGGTCAGTGATGAAAATGTTAGAGAGTGGGGCCAAAAATGGATCCTTGGGGGACACTAAATTATGGAATAAATAAGGATAAATTATTTTGTCACCTAACTGCTTGTGATCTATTAAAGAGCTAGTTGTGGAACCAGGTCAGAAAATATAAGTCATGCTGTAATAGCAATATACCCTGCCTAAGTGTTGGTTTCAGTGGAATTTACTCTCATCTGACTTAATGTGGATTTTACTACTTCAGAGATTGTGCATATTTTTTACTGATACTGGTGGACTATAGAAAGTTGAGTAGACTTTTTATGATGGAAATGTTCTGAATTGGGCAGTTTTGTCATTGGTGTATGCCTTTTGTTTCATTGTTTACCGGAAAAATGTTCAAAACAAATTTAAAATGCCCTCTGACAACTGTACTGTATTGTACAAGGAAGGTAATGTAATACAGTCAGGAAGGTGTATCAAAGAGCATGTGTATGTTATGTTCAAGGGGCCTATGATTGTGAAGACAGCCCAGAGTTAATATTTATCTGCCACTGGCAGAATGTATTTTCTTTGAATGTGAGTTTTAATGCTGCCTCAATGCATGTGAGTTTCAAGGGCAGAGAAGTTTTAATGTTAAGTCTATTTTCATTGTGAGACTGCATTGCTTTGTTTAACATATATGTATTAGAGTTTGTGCTGTAAAATGCAAAATAAAACTTTCAAATGGAAATCTAAATAATTGCAGAAGTAAAGCAGTATGCACATTAGTGTTTATGGTAAATGGGGCAAAATAACCAAGGAATGGGACATTGGAATGGCTGCAGGGAGAAATCTTTTATGGTGGTTTACCTAATAGGGGGTGGGATGTGGATGTCTAGGGTGATTAGCTTGTGGTTGGATCTGACCAATGATGAACTGACCTCTGGTGTGGAACACCGGTTGCCCATGTTGGTAATGACCAGGTCTAGGATATTGCTGCCCCTAGTGGGGGTGTGGATAATTTGATCCAAGGCATTGGAATTTATGAATTCCAGAAAACGTTGAGCAAAATAAGTTGGTACATGAGTAGTTTTCCCAGTTAATGGTGGGGTAGTTGAAATCGCCCATTATTAGGGTGTTATGTTGTGCCCTAATATTTTCCAGTGTATCAAGAAATGAGGAGTGGGAATGCTGGGGCATGGTGGGGGATCTGTAGCAAGCTACAATTTGGATTGCGGTCTTGCCCAAAGTTACCTGCACTTGGATAATCTCGGATGCATTATGCTGAGCAACTTGCCTGGAGGTGTGGATATTCTTAATGAATATGGACACACCTCCACCTTTAGTGTTTCGGTCCGGGTTAGGTGGACAAAGGTTGTGGTATGAATTATAGCCTGGTAATGCAGGGGTGCTCTCTGGAGCCTTGTATATGTTTTAACAATTGAAACTAGAACAGAGTTGTGTCCTAGTTGCCTGTTGCACATTTGTGTTGCATGTTCTGAGAGAACGATACTGTCCGTTTTACTTTTTTTATGGGGCTGTTATCACCCATTAGGGACAGAGTGGCATCTGCATCCATGTTAACTATTGTCTGCCTGGAGGTGGCCTTACCGAAGGTATAACTGCTGCCTGAATTAATTTTGGCCTGTCAGACGTCACCCATTATTTCTGTAGTAGTATGTAGTACATCTGCTCTGCTCCTGTGTCCACCCCTTGTTAGAGAGCTGTACCACAACAACTATTAACAATTAGTTCCAGCTGGAGTGTTATGATGTACACCTGAACTTTTTGCGGTCTGCTGAAATACAAGCCTGCACCAGATTGAGTTGTGCTACTGTTTTCTATCTGTGCATATTTCAAATGTTTACATGTAGTTATTAGTATTTTTATTTAAAGTATGTATGCACCCTAAGTTTAAAAGTTTTCAGACACTGTGGGATTGGGAGTGTCTAACTTCAATTGTGCTACGTATAAATAATTTGGTTTGAAATTTGGAACTCTTTTTATTGGACTTTGTCCTGATGTGACAAATTTTAGATTTTATTTTCTTAGAATACCACGCTGTACTCAAGTTTAGAGATGGGTTAGTATTTGTAATAGTAAACTTTCAAAATGTGAAATGTGGTGACATTAGATCTGTTTATTTTATTAAACATAGGGTTTTGTTTATTTAGCAGTTGTTGCCTGACGCTGTTGAAGGTGAAGCTCCAGTAGGTGCATTGTAAAACCCATCTTGGCCAAATAAAGGTATTTATTTCTTCACCTCTGTGTTCCAGCTTCTGCCCATATGCAGATGGTTAAATAGGAAATGGCAAATAGAATATTTTGCAGTACTTATCAGGAGAATTATGTTGTGCTGTTTGCATTGTTGTCACATCTTCAAGGAGTGCTGATTTTTGCTGGTGATCTACCTTAATTGATAAGGAAGTCCCAAACAAATATTTTTTTGGAGAGTAGCTAGAATTTCAAATCACAGGACGTCAGACCAAAGAGGGGTAGTTGTTGTTATTAACTGTTTTTAATTACTACTTACTTTGAGGCAGACATCTGTTTTCTTAGTAGATTAATAGATATTTTAATAAAGTGTTGTATTGGTCGTATTCAGGATGGATTAACATTGTCTTCTGCAAGTAGTTTTGATTTAAGCATATTGCAGAGTAACTCCCAAAGAGACAGTGTTCTTGTCACTACAGGATGTTTACTAAGGTGAGAGTATGCAAAGAACTACATATATAATGTTAGCATGGAGAACATAACATTTACTACAGGTTTAAAAAGACATGGCTTACTAATTTACAGATATGCAGAGAGACATGCACAGTATGTTTAACTGTTATGTTCTGGTGTGTATGCATTTTTATTATATGCTGGAGTCTTTATTGCTGCTTATCGAGAAAAGCTTTTTTCCAGACTCTAAAGGTTAGAAAGAGGTGTTTTATACCCTTCAAGGATTGTGACAAGTTATGAGCAGTTTACAAATCATAAAGCATTATCTTCTTCCCCTGTCATACTGTATTTTTATTTAATTGTTTTATCAGTTAACATTAAGTAATGTGCATTCAGTTACAGAATAGTATAGTAAATTCACAGAGAGCCATTGTTTGGTTTCTGTTACACGATGTACTTTTCTTTTTTTTGAATCCACATAAAGGTCAGATTTGTTTTTTTATTTTACATTGGTTTATCGAGGCGGTCTGACTGGACAAAGCTGTTCATTTTCAGCAGAGGCCCAGGGAGAAAACAATTGCTAACATACTATACATAAGATATTATGTGAGCATTGTGGTTTACACAGTTATAAAATATAGCAGATATATGATTGCATAAGATATTTACATAAGCATAATGGTTTAGACATACAATTAAAAGTACAGTATGTAGTAACATATGATTGTTCATACAGTATGTTTAGTAGAGATAATGTTGAAGATGTACTAAAGATAAGACAAGAAAGGAAAAACTAAAAAAACACTAGCCAGATTGTCAAAGCAGGAGAATATAAACAAGTTCATGTGAGGTTCATTGACATTTTAAGGGAAACTGTGAAGACTGTGCATAAAACACATATTCCTATCCATAATTCATACCTCAGTCTCAACCTCTTAGAGCAAAAAATCTGGACAAAGCCTAAAATGATGGGGGAACAACTAGGGACAGATTTTAAATATTGTTCTTACAAACTTAGAACGTTGATAGAATAATAGGTTTTGCATTACCATGAAATTTCTGAAGGATGTGAACTCTTCAACTCAAATGTTTATCATTATTTAATGACTTCAGTCCTCAGCTATTTGCCAGAAAAGTACAGATTTTAGGAAGAACACAAAAATTTGAGGCAAAAATCTGGACATTCTCGAAAATCTGTTCAGTTGAGAGGTACAATGGTGCTTACTGCAGTATTAAGTTTTCTTTGCATAAACATGTACACAAGCAAAAATCAACTAGTTTTATGTATTTATTTTTTGTTGTCCAGGTTAGCATGATGCATGTGTTAATCATTGGTGTAGCTGAAACACATCAGAAAATGTTTTTTTTTTTTATCCCATACCTGACACTTTTTTGTTTGTTTTTGTTCAGTAACATCATTGATAGAAGATCTGCAAGATATTGACTACAAAGGTAGTAGTAGCCCATTGGATTCTTTAGGTTGTCTTATAACTTCAAAGTCAATGCATCAGACAAGAAGCGATCATTCAGACATAGTAGCAATATGATATAGTTTATTACTGACGGCAATTCGTTATCAGAATTTTTCACGTTGTAGGTTTTGCATCATTTTAAGATGCAGATAAAATAAGTTGAACTGAGCAGTGTTAATGGTGGAAAAGCGAGACGTCAGTGAAGAAACTAATGAGTCAAGATAGGGAATATAAATACTTGTTCTGTAATAACTGTCAAAATCCATGTTTGCTTGGTGTGTCGACTGCAAATCCTTGGCAACACTAACTCAATAGTAAATTTAACTGCTATTGATCTTGCCTTACTGAGAATGTCATTCCGAAAGTGTTCTTCAGCATGGTTGCGGTGCTCCTTGAATATTTCACTGAGTCTGTTGATGTGTTGTTGAGCCTGTACTATATCAAGTTGAACAGACTGAAACATCTGAGCAACAGGCTCAAGAACTGATGAGTAATTTGCAATAATGAAGAGAAAAATAAGAAACGTGCACGAAGAGCAAGCGCTGAGTAACATATGTGCATTTTGTCTGGTTTCACCAGCAGTGCTCTTCTGAAGAAAGTCAAATATTTTCTCAAAGTTCTGACTAAACACATGAATGGATTTATATTTCTCGGTCCATCATGTCTATTTGGTACCATGCTCATCGTTTTGGACTGTCATGGACAAAAGTAATAATCTTGATAACACCAACAGCACTACATATTTCAGGAACATCATTGACTCCAAGGTTTAGTCTGTGAGATGGGCAGTGGATAAAGGCTGTTTTTGGATACTTTTCACAAATCTTTGCCTGACCACCATTCTGGATGCTTGCCATTATGGAGCAGCCATCATAGCCTGTCTGAGTAAATTTTCCAGGTCTAGATCACACTTTATGCATTCACTGACAATGACATTTGATACAGACTGTGCATCTCTCACAACAACGGGAACAAAAACCGCAAACTCTTCTCGAATACAATCATCATCAACAAACCAAATGCCCAATGACAACTGCTCAATGTCTAAGATATATCTGCAGTTTCATCTGCCAATACACTAAATCCAACTGCCCTGTTTGCTGCACAAACAATCTTCTTTTAAAGTACGTGTTCGTATTCTGCCAACAGCTCATTTTGCACCCTATGGGATGTGTACCAAGCATTTCCTGCAGCTGTTTCACTGTGCTGTTCCAGTATTGTCCCACCAGCTTCAATACGAAAATCTAACAAGTAACACAAATTTCCACCAGATCTTTCTTTTCCACAGAGAGGAATGTCATGGGTTGCACAGTAAATACTGGTAGATACAATTGGTTCCAATTTATTTTGGTTCTTTGCAATTTGTTTTGCTACTGCTGCATCTAGCTGCGGAATAACAGCTGTTTCTGGCTTCTGTCATGTTCGTGTATAAGAAAAATTGGAAGCATCTTCAGTAGAACCTTTGTGCCATGATGATTGCATGTGATTTCTTGCAAGACTCATTGAAGGCATTACGTTTTGTGCACACACTAGTGATGAAGCTGCCTTGCAACCCACGGTGAAGTGACTGAGGAAATAATACACAAGTTAAGCAGAGTGGCCGGGCCTTTCAAGAGAGGAGAAAATGCAAGCCACGGTGAGTACTGAGACAACCAACTATATCTGAATATAGTTGTTAATAAATAATGACATGCATTTCAGTTTCAGACTTCATATTATTCAGAAAATTCAATTCTAACATAAATCCTTTTATTCTAGCAACTGTCTAATGTGTCCCTAGTTTTGGGCCTTTATCCCCAACATTATAACAGTCTTTGTCCAGATTTCTTGTGTTAACAGATTGAGAGGTATGATGTGTATGTGTGTCTGTATGTATGTATGTATGTATGTATGTATAAGGAGGAGAAAGCATACCCCTCAGCTGTCCAGGTTTTTGGAGAATGTCCAGATTTTGCCCCATATTCCTCCTAAAAAGCATTGAAGTTGCTAAATAATGACAGACATTTGAGTTTTAGATGTCATATCCTTTAGAAAAATGCATACCAACATAAATCCTGTTATTCTAGCAATGTTCTAAGTTCATGAGAGCAATATTTATAACCTGCTCCTATTTACTTTAGGCTTTGTCCAGATTTCTTGCACTTAGAGGTTGAGGTGTATGTTAAAGAGAATGAAATGTCCTAGAGTTAGCAGGTGAAATTTATTTTCAAGTGCATTTTCAAGGAATTGTGAGCTTCAGGGGAAGAGAGTTTTACTGCTGTTCATGCTAAGCCTACTTAAAATGTGCAACTGTTTTGTTTAGCAAATAGTATCACTGTTGTGGTATGGAATTTTGCAAGCAGCACAGCAGGTAGCATACTTGCATCTTGATACAGAGGGCTGTAGGCTCTACTCCCACAACATGTAGATTTGTATTTTAAGGGGGTGTATGTCCTCCTTTGGATGAGATGCCTAATAACTATTAACTTGTTTTTCAGCTTGCCACCCATTCCCTATTGCAATACACCAGCTTACCATTTTTTTAATATAACGTAAGCAATTTATTTTTCAAGGGCAGCAGGCAGTGAATTTGTAGATGAAACACTGAAATATAAAGTTGCTTTCTAGCAACAACCTCTTCACTGGTTTCAGATCTCTTTAATGTGGAATTATTCAGATGAGTTACTTCTGCAAAGATTCTGCATATTGATTGATATTGGTGGATTGTATGACAGAAGTTTGAGTAGAGTGGCCCTTTATGGTTGAAATGTTCTGAATTGGGCAGGTTGTCATTATTGGTTCATATGATTTGTTTCATTGCTTAAAGGAAAAATGTTCAGAACTATAAATTTAAAACACACTCTAACAAGTGGTGCTGTATTATACAAGGGATACAAGTCAATTATTATATAGTATAATTAATACAGTCAGGAAGGTGAATCAAATAACTTTTGCATGGTTATAGAAATGTGTGCAAAGAGTCTATGATTTGAAAACGGCCCAAAGGTAAACTTACCCTGCCACTGGCCAGATGCATTTTCTTTGAATGCGGGTTTCAATGTTGTTTTGGTGAGTGTGGGTTTGAAAGGTAGAGAAGTTTTAATGCTAAGTCTCTCTTCATTGTAAGACTATTGCTTTGTTTAGGTTTAGTAAATGTCTATCAGTGTTTGTGCTATAAAATTTGAAATAAAAGTTGTAAATGAAATCCAAATATCTATAATCATTGTACAAGTAAAGCATAAAACAGTATGCACACTGAGAGATTTGAACAGTGTCTATGACAAAGGAGGAAAAATAGCCAAGTATTGGGACACTGGAATGGCTGCGTGGGCAGGGGTGGGGGTGGGGTGAAGTGGGGGTGGGGCTAAGTGGGCAGAGCAGCAGAGGGGGTGGGGCAGTGTGGGTGGGGCTTGGGTTTGCACCCCCTTGCAAAAAATCCTGCGGGCTCCCTTGGACACAATAGATTATTTTGCCCAGCAATCTGAACTTGTATGCACAAGCATTTTTCCTAACAGAAAAATGAATTATTTTCCCAAGTGACCCCTTCAGAAGTATATCTTAGTAGGCACAAGCACCAAAATGAAACATTTCCTCAAGTGATCCTTTCAGTAACATGTCCTTGTATGCACAAGCAACCAAATGAAACATTCATCCTCTCAATTCCTTCAGTAAAATGTCCAGGTATGCAGAAGAATTGACTGATCTTCATTTACATCTCTGCATTTTCCTTGAAAACTGCAGCTTACTGACTCTTATTATGCAAATGAGTTTGTCAATCCATGTCTATGAATTAAGCTCATATGCATATGTGTAAAGGCTCTTAACAGTACAGTACCTGTCTACCTATTGTTTATGCACCAGTTAAGCTACATGTTAGCAATAGGGGGTACGTTTACAGCAAATCCTTTGCATCTTCATATGCATGCTCACAGTCCAGGATTTGGATAACCAAGTAGCACCACTCTTTGCAGATCACCACTACGAAAAGGCAACGTCCCAGACTGTGATTACCATCCTTAGTGATTCACCATACACTAGTTGCACTGATGAAGTCAGAGAGAATAAGTTTAAAAAGGGTATTAGATGGAAATATACATCTACCAGATGTTACTAGCACACATCTCTCAATCATATCTAAAACTCAAGAAATTCATCAAAGTAACTGTGTCATAGTTTTGGTGATTTTGATCTCTAGTCAGTCCAGACCTAAAGAGGGAGGCACTTTTACTGTTTGGGTAAGCAAAAACTCCATGTCCCTGACCTGTTGAAAATGCTGTTTCACAGCAAATCTTCCTTTAATTCCATTTTAATATATGCAATAGTAAAAGATTTGTGATCAGTACTGCTATTCTGTATGTATTGAATTAATTCATGCACATTGCACATTGCAATAAATATAATGCAAAGGTTTGTTTCCGTAAAATCCTTCCTTTAAAACATTTAAATGGGTATCTGTACACCAAAGCAGGATGTCACGCAGCCAGCCCAGCTATCTGGAATTTTCTAAATAATTCTATGTCATTTGTGAATATTGATATGATTTATACAGAACTGTATATTATGTACTGAACTAAAATGTAACCACAGCATGCCCTACTGACTTAGAACAGAAAATAAGTTGAAATTAGATTGCTTTATGATTGTGCTATAGATGTTATATCTCAGTTTCATTTCAGTAGCAGACACAATTGTCTTGGAGAGAATTACTTACTAGGTTTGAAATGTAAAATTGTTTTATTGTGTTACGACTTCCAAGATATGTAAAAATCAGAGAGATATGTATTTCTCACACAAAGATGTTAACTTCTGTTTAGTTTCTGTTTAGCCTGTGAACTGAAATCAGGTGACAAAAAGTCATGTCCTTCAAGCTGGCCCACCAGTCATCATCTTTTTTCAGCTGTTCCCATTAGGGGTTGCCTCAGCGGATCACCTGTTTCCATTTCTTCCTGTCCTCTGCATCTTACTCTGTCACACCAACCACCTGCATGTCCGCTCTCACCACATCCATAAACCTTATCTTAGACCTTCCTCTTTTTCTGTTACCTGGCAGCTTCATCCGTAGCATCTTTTTCCCAATATACTCAGCATCCCTCCTCAGCACGTCCAAACCAATGTAATCCTGCTTCTGTGGCTTTGTCTAAAAACCTTCCAACCTGGGCTGACCCTGTAATATACTTATTCCTAATCCTGTCCACCCTCGTCACACCCAGTGCAAATCTTAACATCTTTAACTCTGCCACATCCAGCTCTAACTTCTGCCTTTTTGTCAATGCCATTGTCTCCAATCCATATAACATAGCTCATCTCACTACCCTCTTGTAGACCTTTTCTTCCACTCTTAATCACTCCTGACACTTTTCTCCACCCACTCCTTCCTGCCTGTACTCTCTTCTTCACCTCTCTTCCACATTCACCATTACTCTGAACTACTTATCCCAAGTATTTAAACTTATCCACCTTCACCACCTCTACTCCTTGCATCCTCACCATTCCTCTATCCTCCCTCTCATTCACACACATATATTCTGACTTAGTCCTGCTGACCTTCATTCCTCTCCTCTCTAGAGCATATCTCAATCTCTCCAGGGTCTCCTCCACCTGTTCCCTACTCTTACTACAGATCACAATGTCATCTGCAAACATCATAGTCCACGGGGGCTCCTGTCTGATCTCGTCTGTCAACCTGTCCATCACCATTGCAAATAAGAAAGGGCTCAGAGCTGATTCTTGATGCAATCTCACCTCCAGCTTAAACACATCCATCACTCCCACCGCAGACCTCACCGATGTCACACTACCCTCTCTAGGCACCCTGTCATATGCTTTCTCTAAGTCTACAAAAACACAATGCAACTCCTTCTGACCTTCTCTCTACATCTCCGTCAACACTCTCAGAGTAAACATTGCATCTGTAGTTCTCTTTCCTGGCATGAAACCATACTGCTGATCACTAATCATCATGCCCCTTCTTAACCTAGCTTGCACTACTCTTTCCCGTAACTTCATGCTGTGACTGATCAATTTAATCCCTCTGTAGTTACTACAGCTCTGCACATCATCCTCTCAGAGAAAGACTGTGCTTTTTGTATTTTATCTTGGACCTAGCAAGAACATCCACTTATCTTCACTTGCCTCGCTGTAAGTAAGATTTAGGCCATAGGATCTCTTTGAGATAGAGACAGGAATATAGTAAATATTACTTTAGATGTTTTCTGTATTTATTTGAGTATGTCCTGCAATGTTGTTTTAAAAATGTTCCTGTGATTTTGAACTCTGAAGTTACTGTGTTGATTTTTCTGACTATTGTCTTGTTCTTTTATTGTTTATTATTAAATATATTTAAACCTATCTTTGTGTCTGATATTTGTGAGAAATATTTAAGCTCTTAGAGTACTTGCATATGTATTTGGTGACACTGTACAGGCCACTCCTAGTAGCCTGGTGCTTGGTCAAAACTACCATTAGGATTATTAGTACCATTACATAGTAGGATTGGCCATCCTTTGTTAAGGACATAGAGTAGCTGATATGAGTGGTCAGTGGCAGTGATAACTACCTTATATTCTGGGCAGAAGGGGGCATAGCTAGTAAACCTGTGTCAGCCTTTCCCAGGTGTGCATGTGTGTTTGTATGTAAATCAAATCTCAAAGTGTGTTTTTGTCAGCTACTTGGGTAGGGACATGAAGCACTGGTTGGACAGAGCGGGTGCTAGAGGTGTTGGCTTAACCACGGAGCTGAGATCTCAACCCTACAGCTGTGTCAGTGTGGAGTCTGATTGAGAATCTGGCGCAAGAAGGAGAAACCAGCTCCAGACTGACTGTGGTCTCAGTGCACTCTTTAAGGAAACTGTACTTCACAGTGTGTGTGTATACTTGTCATCATTCCAGTGTGTATGTCCCCTAGCTGTTACCAGTGGTTTGGATTAAGGCTCCTTGTTTACTGTGCCAGTGCTGGGGCATCACATATTACTTGTTGGACAGTGGTAGGATAGCCACATCACATATTAATTAGTTGACACTGGTGAGATAGCCATATCACATATTAATTGGCTTGTAGTGTTGTGGATATTGAATTCCTGTAGCTTGTGTACAGTGGCCCTTGAAGGTGTTTGTACTCTCAATCAGCCACACAGTGAAAATTCAGAGTTTCACAGAACAATTTATTTATTTATTTATTTATTTTTTGTTAGTTTAGTTAGTCAGGGACAGTAGGCAAGCATGTCAGCAGAGGAGTATGGCAAGCTGACAAAGAGCCAGTTGGCTGAGATGTGCCAGGCTAAAGGACTGGCACATGCCAACCTAAGGCAGAAATGATTGTAGCTTTGGGCCAGTGGCGGCTGGTGACTTTAAATTAAAGGGGGGCTGCAGGAGACAGCTGAATGGGTGGGGCCAATGGGAAAGGGTGGAGCTATGGTCAAAACCACAACAACTGGAACTTTAATTAAGTATGCTGCCCTGGGTGCCAAACCGTCATTACGAGAGTCCAATCAAGACAAAATGAAGTGTAGAAGAAAAAATATGTCAATGCATTGGCTACATGCCAACTTACTTAATATCTCGATGGAAACACAAAGGTTGTGAGGCATGAGAAAATAAATAATTTTTTAAATACATTACTGGAATGCCAGTCAAAATCAAGTATAAAAAAAAAAGCATCCCTCAACTCAAGCCACTTCTCCTTGCACTGCAGTTCTAATTATAATTTATACTCAGCTTTATAAAATTACCAAGTAACATGCTGAAAAGAGCAATCTCTGTGATACCCCCACTTGTAAAAATGTTTCTTATCCAAAAAAGACCCGCTGCCTGACAACATCTATCTACTAGTTTCATGGGGAAGACATGATCAAAGTAAAAAATGAACAGCAAACAAGAAAAGCTCAAGATAAATTGCTTAAAGGATTACTGCACAAGTTATGGACCACACATGATAGATTGGCATTCTGTTTAGTTTAAGGGTAAAGCCTGCAAAGATGACTGCAAGTCTCCAACAAATGTAATAAGCTTCTGAAAATACTGTAATCCTGTACTTTATTACAAATACTGTCATATGCATTTCAATACCTAAGGCTTATACATTATTTAGTTATGTAAATATTCTCTGCATGGCAACAACAAAAAGGCTTTCAGTGTTGGTAATTCTTTAACAGTATGCTTATTAAAGCTTACTCGCATCTTACAATCTCTGACAAGCTGACCTGATGGTCAGTAAAGCATTGCTAGAGCAACAGGGCACTGCAACAGCATGCATTTTCTGAATAATAAGAAGCATAAATCAACAGTATAAAAATATGACAGAAAACCAGAACATTCTGCAAAATCAAGGACAAATGAAAAGCCATGGACGTATTTGTGGTCTACCTTGGATGGGGCAATACTCTGCACACTTAACTGCATAACTGCTCCTTGCCTAGCTTGGACACATCCAGAGACACTACAATGGGGAGTGGGGTGCAACAAGTAGGTCACAGTTTGAAATGTCTCTGGCTGACGGTGATGGCTCTGACACTCACACCTCTCAACCTCAGAGCAAGAAATCTGGACAAAGCCATACATAGAAGTGGGACACAGGCCCAAAAATAAGGACAATTTTTGAATATTGCTCTTATAAACTTAGAAAGATAACAGAATAGTAGGTCTTGCATTAGTATGAGTTTTCTGAAGGGTATGAAATCTGAAGCTCAAATGTCTGCCATTATTTTCTAACTTCAATCTTTAATAATTTGCCACTAATTTGCCAGAAAACCACAATTTTATGAAAAACAGACCAAAAATGTGATGCAAAAATATAAAAATGTCACACAATGTAGCTGGGAACCTGTCCAATAAGGGACACCTTTTTAATATTAGTACTGTTAACTTGAGCAGCTGACAAAATAAGAGCATCTACATGCATTTCTGAAATAAAAGCAAACTATAACTCTGATCATTACAGTAATTTGTAATTGTAAACCCTCCATGTTTTCTTCCAAAATTGCCATTTTGAGGAGGGATTATTAGGGGGAGAGCAACATTTTGAGCCAAAATTGGAGACAGTTGAAATGTTTGGATATTCATAATTCTATAAAGCGATTTATTTGCACATACCTCTCAACTTCTTAATGTAGGAAATGTGGACAAGGCCAAATATATTGGGGGAACATACAAACAGTACTAAAAATTGCTCTTTTATAAACTTAAGACAGTTGCTAGAATAACAGGTATTGCTTTAGCATGCATTTTTCTGAAGGTTATGATGTCTGAAACTCAATGTCTGTCATTATTTAGTGACTTCATTCCTAAATGATTTGCCAGAAATCCACAAATTTTATGAGGAACAAACCAAAAATAAGAAGCAAAAATCTATTCATTTTGCAAAAATCTGGAGAGTTGAGAGGTATAGTTCAGCCAGGGCTGTCTTGAGTTTGCTGCCCTTCCCCTCCTCACAAACTCATGGTGGAATGGAGCCTCCCCCCTGCAGTCATTCCAATGTCCCATTCCTTGGTTATTTCGCCCCATTTGCCATAAACACTGTAATGTGCATACTGCTTTACTTCTGTGATGATCTGGATTTAATTTGAAAGTTTTATTTTGCATTTTACAGCACAAACCCTAATAGATATCTGATAAACAAAGCAATGCAGTCTCACAGTGAAAATAGACTTAGCATTAAAACTTCTCTGCCCTTGAAACTCACATTCATTGAAACAGCATTGAAACCCACATTCAAAGAAAATACATTTTGCCAGTGGCAGACAAAGATTAACTTTGGGCTGTTTTCAAATCATAGGCCCCTTGAACATGAAACTTACACATGCTCTATGATACACCTTCCTGTTTGTATTGAATTATATTCCTTGTACAATACAGTACAGTTGTTAGATGGAATTTTAAATGTATTGTTTTGAACATTTTTCCAGTAAACAATGAAACAAAATGCATGCACCAATAATGACAAAACTGCCCAATTCAAAACATTTCCATCATAAAAGTCTAATCAAACTTCTACAGTCCACCAGTATCAGTAAATATGCACAATCTCTGAAGAAGTATAAGCCATCTAAATAATTCCACATTAAAAAGATCTGTAACTAATGAAGAGGTTGCTGCTAGCAAACAACTTTTTATGTCATTGTTTCATCTACAAATAAAGTGCCTGTTGCCCTTGAGGAATAAATTGCCTATGTTGCATTAAAAAAAATCATAAGCTAGTAATATCGCAATAGGGAATGGATGGCAAACTGATAACAGGTTCATAGTTAGTATGTATCTTCATCAAAAAGGACTGCAGCATCTACCCCATTTACAAGGCAGTACAATCAGCAATGCATCTACCTACTGTGGGAGTAGAACCCACACCCTTCTGCATCAAAAGCAAGCACATTACCTGTTGTGCTATTAACAATGCAAGCAGACTCAGCATAAACCACACTAAACTTTTGTTCCCCTGCAGCTCTCAGCTCCTTGTAAAATCTACTCGACACTCAGCTGTATCTCTGAACATTACAGCTCAAGAAATCTGGAAAAAGTCAAAATGTATTGAGGGGGACAAAACCTCAAAACCAGAGACACATTTTAAACATTGCTTGTATAATGTTGGAAAGCTGCTAGAACAAAATGCTGTGTTGCCACCATACATTTCACTGCCAAGTCTTGAACCCAAGGGACCCTGTGCAAAACAGTCAGGGTAACATGCCACTATGCCAAATCAGCTATTTTGTGAAAGAGAGGAAGACTTAAACTTAATTGGCTGCCATTTAGTGAATTCAGTTCTCATAGCTCTCAACCTCATAGCAAAAAACACGTGGACAAAGCCAGTAATGGGGGAATACAGCCTCCAAACATATTCAGTGAATTCAGTTCTCACCATAGCTGTCAACCTTAGCACAAAAAACCTGGACAAAGCCAATAATGGGGGGATACAGTCCCAAAAATAGGGACAAATTTCAAATATCCATCTTATAAACTTAGAAAATTGCTGGAATAAAAGGTTTTATGTTACCATATACTTTCTGAAGAATATGAAATCTGAAATTCAAATGACTGTTATTTTTATTTAACATTTGTTAACCAGAAAAGTCTGACTTGGAACAAAAGCCAATTTTCAGCAGAGCAGGGACAAACACTCCAGACATATGTCTTTGTAAGATGGGAGGACATGCAGACTCTACACAGAAGGCAACAAAGCCAATAATCAAACCAGAGAACATGTAGCTGTTAGGCAACAATGCTACCAGTGCACCACTGCACTACTGACTTTGCAAGTTAAAACAAACATACAGAAACCACAGATTTTATGAGGAATAGAAAAAATATGAGGCAAAAATCTGCAAACATTTTACAAATGGTGGTGGGTAGGGAATTCAGGCCCTTGCCACCTGCACCCAAGGTACAGGGCTGAAGCCTGAGTATTCTCTACCCACTAGTACTATAGAAACTGGGACACACACACACACACACACACACACACACACACACACACACACACACACACACACACACACACACACTCACACACAACATTTTTTTTTATTTTGTATTTCATTGTTTTTATTTCTTTTCTTCTACAGGTGGGGGATAGCATGAGCCGCCCCTTCTTTGGGCACAGCTGCATCACAGACAAGTGATCAGCAGGACAACAGGGCTGGACTGGAATCTGTCTGGAGTTAAAAAGACTTGTGCTGGAGGCCAAGCATTTGGAAATAGAAGCAGCAGGGAGACTGCAACATCTAGAGGCTGTGGAAAATGAGAAACTGTGACATGTAGAGGCAGAGGAGAAGGAGAGGCAGAGGCAACATGAAAAGGAAATGCTGACTATTCGCCAGAGTCATGGAAGTAATGGTGAAGGGAATAACCAAACCCCAGAAGCAAAAACGGTCAGTAAATTTCTTCCACAATTTTCAGAGGGGGATAATTTTGATAGTTTCATTCATATGTTTGAGGGGGTATGTCAACAGCATAAGTTTGACCAAGGGAAATGGGTAAGGTTCCTGACCCCCTCACTCCATGGCAGAGCTATAACTGTTATTTCTAAATTACCTGATACTGATTGCTTAAATTATAATATTGTAAAGAACTGTATTTTAGAATGCTTTAAGCTAACACTTGAAGATTATAGGAAAAAGTTTTGTGAGCATAGAAGCAAGGCAGATGAAAGTGTGTGTGAATATGTTGCTGAACTAAGCACATATCTTCATAGGTGGGTGAGTGGATATCAGACCATCACTTTTGAAGGGCTGGCGCACCTTTTGTGAGGGAACAAGCACTTAGCACTTTGCCTGAGGACATGGGAATATGGTTAGCTGATAGACAATGCAATACTGCAGATGAGTTGCTGAAGAAGGGACACCTATATCTAGCAATCAGAGCATCACTGCACAGGAAAGGGACACCGAGTGCTGCTCATGGGTCTAAGCGAACCCATGGTGAGCAGCCCAGACTGCCCCAATAGAGTCTGCCAGTAGCAGGGGAAGCCACTAGTTCAGATACACATCCAGGACCAAGGGTTAAATGTTTTAAATGCAACCAGTGAGGCCAAGTAGCATACAGATGTCCACAGAGGCAAAGTAGGGAACAAAAGGTGGAAAAGCTAGTAAGTGGGAATGAGAAAATGCCAGCAGTAAGTTGTCTTGGCACAACAAGGGTACCAAACTACCACAAGAGATTACATCCTATCTTAGTGGATGGGAAAGAGGCCAATGCTAAGAGAGACACAGCCTCTGACCTCACCATTGTGAAGCCTGCAATATTTAAAGAGAAGCACTACTTGCTTAGGCAGTCTACTCATGTCAGAGCTTTAGGAGGGACCCCATTCCAAATAATTTTGGTTAGGGTTCACCTTGACTGGGGGGGTAAAAATGGAAGCCAGCAAGTAGGTGTGTTTCAGGATATCCATGCAGCTGTCCTGACAGGGAATGATTTTGATGATACAGTACCTTCTGTGCATGCAGTTACACCCAGTCAGACTTGAGGACAAGCATGTGGGTCTGGTAGCCTGAGGGAGACTGAGCCAGATTGCACACTTGCAGCCAGGATTAGTGAGGTGGTTACTTCAGGGAGGGAGCTACCCTGTAGCAGTGAGAGTAAAGGTGAGCCACAGCTGCTTGTGGGTACTGATTTTCCCTTGGACAGAGTGACTGCAAGGGCAGAGGTGAGTAGTAGTACCCAGGCTGACAGTGAGGCACCGCTGTCAGGGGATACCAGACTTCCTGTAGAAGGGGAATGTGAAGGGTTACAAGGAGAGAGTTGAGACAGGCTCAGCTCTCAGACTCTGCATTACAAAGCCTGAGGACGGTAGCTAGTGAGGCACCTGATTCTCAAGCGAAGTGGGAATCTGTATACTGGGGCAAAGGGTTACTGTATAGAAAGTGGACCTTGGACAGAGGGCTAGAGGATGAGAGAATACAGCAGTTGATAGTGCCCAGAGCCTACCATCTGGCACTTGATATTCCCTTTGCAGATCATATGGGCATAAAACATACAAAGAGACATATTATGTAGAACTTTTATTGGCCTGGGATTACCAGAGATGTAAAAGGGTACTGCAGGACCTGTGAGTAATATCAAAAGGTAGACAAGGTGAAAGCTCCTTTGATGCTTTTGCCTGTGATTGAGGAGCCATTTCAGAGAGTAGCTATGGATATTGTGGGGCCTTTGAGTACCCCAAGTTCCACATGGAAAAAGTATATCCATGTGGTAGTAGATTATGGTACCAGATACCCTGAAATGGTGGTCTTATCCTCCATTGAGGCAGAAAAGATGGCTAATGCTTTGTTAGAGATTTTCAGCATGGTAGGTTCCCAAAAGAAATACTGACTGACAGAGGTGCCAATTTCATGTCAGACCTGTTGGTTTGTCTGTGGAAGCACTGTGGGGTGAATCACCTAAAGACCACCCCCTACCATCCCCAGATCAATGGTCTTGTTGAGAGTTTAAACTCTACACTCAAGTCCATGCTACAGGCATTTTCAGACCAGTTCAAGAGAGTGTGGGACAAATATTTGCCACATCTGTTGCTTGGTTATAGAGGGGTTCCCCAGGAATCCACAGTTTTTTTAACTTTTGAGTTGCTGTATGGGCATAGGGTGAAGGGGACCTCTAGATTTGATTTGAGATGAGTGGGTGGGTAGGTGTGAATCTCCCAAGGAGTCTGTTGTAGCATATGTCCTAAACTTCAGGACAAGGCTCAGGGACCTCATGGACTTGTCCCAGGAGAAACTGGCAGAAGCCCAACAGCAGAAAAAGGTCTGGTATGACAGGAATGCTCAAGCTAGATAGTATGCTGTAGGGCAGCAGGTAATGGTTCACATTCCTGTCAGACACAACAAGCTGCAGGCAGCTTGGCAGGGACCCTACAAGGTAGTGCAGAAGTTTACTGATGTTAACTAAATGGTAGAACTGCCAGGCAGGAGGCAGGGGCATAAACTGTACCATGTTAACATGATGAAACCTTACCATGATAGGGAGGCCCTCATGCTGAGTATCAGCAGTGGATGGCAGGAGGAGTCTGAGGGGGAATCTGGTGACTGCTCTCCTCAGTGAGGCTCGGACTGAACAATCAGTGGAAGGGGTAGCACTGTCTCAGCAGTTATCCGCTACCCAGTTTGCAGCAATCTGAGCAGTGTTACAGGAGTTTGGGGACATGTTCATTGGGAAACCAGCGGGCACCACAAGTGCAACACCATGTGGATACAGGACCCCAAATGCCTACTAAGCAGGCCCCTTATAGGGTACCAGAGAGAGTCAAACAGACTCTGAGGGAGGAGATACAGGAAATGATGGAACTAGGGTTAATACAGGAGTCCAGCAGTCCCTGGGTCTTCCCAGTGGTGCTGGCACCAAAGAAAGATGGCAGCACAAGGTTCTGTGGGGGCTATCTACAAACACTGGAAACTACAGACCCATAAGTCTCATTAGTCTTATAAGTAAAGCCATGGAAATAATGATCAATAGAGATATAATAAACCTCCAGACACTGGACAAAACCCAGTTTGGTTTCGTCAAGGGCAGATTATGCCTACTCAACCTGGTGGAATTCTTTGAGAAGGTCACCAAAGCAAAGGATGAGAGCAAAATCACTCATTTTGCCTACCTTGACCTGGCCAAGGCATTTGACACAATACCCCACTCGGGCATTGTTGACAAACTCAGGAGGTTAGGTACAAACCCGTATGTCACCCGGTGGATAGCCAACTGGCTCACAGACAGGACCCAAGAAGTTAGAGTTGAGTAGTTCACTTTTACAAAGAGGTTAGTCACAAGTAGAGTCCCTTAGGGAACAGTCCTTAGACCACTTTTTTTGGCATCTACTTTTCAGAAGTCAAGGCCAATGTCAGTGGTCTCTGGCTGAATAAATTTGCAGATGTATGCAAATTATGAGTTGTCACTGAATCTCAAACTGACACAAATGTTCTCCAGAAGGGGCTGACACAGGCAAACAACTGGTGTCAGAGTCATGGAGTAAAACTAAATTCCAAGAAATGCATAACAGTATCCTTTGGGAAGTCATCCATCCCTGGAAACCTACTATAAATAGGTCCACAGGGTCCCCATATGCACTGTAAGCACATCCACACAAATCACACTCATATGCTGACCCCAGTAAATGATCATTTGGGACGGTGTGGTGGTGCAGCAGTAGCATTGTCACCTCACAGCAAGAGGCTCTCTGGTTTGATTCTCGGCTGGGGATGCATTCTGTTCGGAGTCGGCATGTCCTCCCTGCATTCTTGTGGGTTTTCTTCGGGTGCTCCAGTTTCCTCCCACATTACAGAGACATACATCTGGAGCATTTCTCCCCAGGCCTCCACTGAAAATTGGCTTTGTTCCAAGTTGGACTTTCCCAGTAAACAAATGTTAAATAAATAAATAAATACATCAAGAGCATAAAATAGGCTGAGCATTAACATTACAAGAAAGCTCCCCAGTTACAAAAAAACACCATATGTTGAGAAAGCCAAGCAGTGCTACTTTCCCCAACTTTAGGCACCATGGTAAAAGTACATGTTTATTGTAAGGGTGAATACAATGTTACAGTAATACTGAAGTGCATTCATCAAGAATGGTGGACAAAGTCAAAACTTATGGGAGTACAGAGCACCAAGAGTATGGACAGATTGTAAATTTTGCCCTGATTAACTTAAAAAGATGCCAGAAGATAACCCAGGCTGC
This sequence comes from Protopterus annectens, assembly GCF_019279795.1. Classification (NCBI taxonomy): domain Eukaryota; kingdom Metazoa; phylum Chordata; order Ceratodontiformes; family Protopteridae; genus Protopterus; species Protopterus annectens. The sequence goes on along the minus strand of NC_056740.1, from coordinate 103,731,244 downwards.
ATCATGCACAGTCTGAAGGATATGAAGACTGAAAAGCAGATGTCTGCCAATATCTAATGACAGTATAAGCCAAGGAACAGCAACAAAGCATCAAAGACTATGATGAAATCAACAATGCAAGGCAATAATGTGCACAGTGCAAAAATGTGGACAGACAGTAGGCAGGGCAGTGACATATGTGCAAACAAAGCACAGAGCAACAGTAACCATGGCAGATGTACACTAATATAGGTCATGAAGGACTGGAAGGGGTGCACTTGGATAGTTTGGCATACTGACAGATGGCAAAAACATACAGCATAGTACACACGTCAAAAGGTGTGTAGTAGACAGGCACCACAAGTATTCATCAACAGGGGGACTACGGAAAGGGGAAGGGGGGCTTGATAAATAAGATTTCCCTACACAGAAGTTCACAGTAAAATAGGTTTCAGATTGAAAAACTGACTTATGCATACATGGCAAAGTGCACTGACAGAGAAGGAGCAACTTACATCAGCATCAACACCAACAGAATAGTCATTGCTCACTATAGACCTGAAGTGAAGAATAAGGTATAGGGTAACATGTCTGGAGAAGCATTAACATACTGATAGCCCAATAAAGGAGCTTCAATGCCTTGGAAGGTACAGACACTGCTGGACTGTATAGCACAGCACATGTACAACAGCTATACAGTAGCCCTGGTAGGTGAAGGATGGATGTAGCTGTTTACCTGCCTTTCTCATCATTATACCTGCCCACCTGTTCTATACATTAGTCTCCTCACTGTACATAACTCCATGGCTTTTGTCTTATTTATAGAACTGGCTAAAGGACAGAACCCACATGGTTAGAGTTGCTGGCGCCATGTCAGACTCCAAGCCGGTCACAAGTGGTGTCCCACAGGGCTCAGTCCTTGGCCCCCTGTTGTTCGGCATCTACTTCTCAGAAGTACAGGCAAACATAGGAGGACTATGGCTGACAAAGTCTGCAGATGACTGCAAACTGGGCACCATAGTGGAAAGTACATCAGACACAGATATCCTTCAGAGGGGTCTCACGGAAACTGAAAACTGGTGCCAGAGCCATGGCCTGAAGTTAAATGCCAAAAAATGTATAGTCATACCCTTCGGGAAAAACAAGGTAACCCCAAGCTACCATATAGGTGGCAATCCATTAAGCACAGAAGAGGTTATCAAGGACCTGGGGACCCAGGTTGACAGTGGCCTTTCTTTTGACACTCACATTGCTAAAGTGGTTAGAAAGACCTTCTACATTGCCCACCTGATCATGAAGGGATTCACATCCAGATCAAGTGAGGTCATTGTTCCCCTGTACTCTTCACTTATCAGACCAATGATCGAGTACAATGCCCCATTCGGGATGTATCTCACCCGACACCTGCAGCAATTGGAGAGACCCCAAAAGTTCCTCACCAAAAGGATAAAGGGACTCCAAAATCTGTCATATGCTGCCAGACTGAAGAAACTCCAGCTCTATTCAGTTGCATACCGTCTGCTCAGAGGTGACCTATGCCTGACATACAAGGCCATGTCCAACCCGGAATTAATGGACATGCTCCACTTCAAAAAATCCAAATCTACCAGATCCACTAGAGCAAGTGACTTAAACCTTAGCACGGATATAAATAGGACATGCTGGAGGGATAGATTTGTCACCCAGAGACTCCCTATGCTGTGGAATAAAATCCCGGTCCATGTGAGGCAGAGCACATCACTGGCTCTGTTCAAGAGAAATCTTGATCGGTGGATGGGAGATCGTAGGTTTACCCCGGGAATCATCTCTGTGTCACTGCTGGACAGAGGCACAACAAACTAATGGACACAGTATTTTTTAACATAATGGGTGGCGTAAGCCACAAAACTTTGGGCTAGGCTTATAAATGCCTTAGGGCAGATAGCCTAGTATAAACCTATGAACCTATTAAATAAATTTTTTAAACTTTTCTACCTCATTGTTATTTCCTATCTTATAAACTTCCATACCTAACGTTCAACATAAACAGTACCCTTCTAAACAATCAGTCCTTCACTTTACTTACTATTACATTTGTTATTGTCAATGCATGTGTGTGCAGATGTGTGTATGTGTGTGTGTGTGTGTGTGTGTGAGTGTGTGTGTGTGAGTGTGTGTGTGTGAGTGTCTGCGTGCGTCTGTGTGTGTGTGTGTGTGTGTGTGTGTGTGTGTGTGTGTGTGAGTGTCTGCGTGCGTGCGTGCGTGTGTGTGTGTGTGTGTGTGTGTGTGTGTGTGTGTGTGTGTGTGTGTGTGTGTGTGTGTGTGTGTGTGTGTGTATACGCCCCTATAGCACAATTTACCAGCCTAGTTTATTTAACTCATTAGCACCTAGCATCACTGGAATGTTCCACTTCTTGACAACTGGACAGCTTTTGCTAGAGCTACCTATCTGAAAATGCAGTTTTAAAACCTACCTGCAAACAAATGTACAAGTCTTTATAACTGTGAAAGTTACAAAGAAAGTGTGAATTTTTCAGCACACACTGCTTTTTAAAACAGTGATATTTGTCTGTCACCCAGTCATAAAGCTGATTTTATAGTGAGAAATTACCCATAACAAAAAATACAGTAATTATAGCAACTGCTAAAGTACATAGAATCCCTACCCCCACCATGTCAGTATGACATTTGTTTATTCAGATTATCTCAATTTGCTGGAAAAATTTCGCTACTGTATCTTCATATTTTGATATACTTGCAGAAATATATTTAAGGACATTTACATATTTAATGCACGTAGTACATGCTTTAATTTGATACCTTGGATTAAGATACAAATTCCTTCTTGTTCAAGTTATTATTAAAATAATTAATGTTGACATATATTCATAACATTTGAAGAAAATCATTTACCTTTTTTCACATACTGAGTACCCTTTTGAGTCATGTCATTCCTGACTTGTATGCTGAATGGCATTGTGAAATGTTGTTCTCGAACGACTCCAAGTTGGCACTGCCTGAGACATTTCCAGAACTATATTTATGTATACATGCATATTTTATTTATGAACAGGTGCAACATCTGCAAAGTGGCAGTGGGAGGATAACAACTATTGATGGATTTTGTCAGCATTACATATGCTTCAATTTAATATCATAAAGTACCATAAACATCCTTCTGGGTCAGGTCATTAACGTACATATTAATATGGCACATATTCATAAGTTGCCAAAAATAATAACAACACCATTTCACATCATTTGGATCAGCAGACATTCCTGACCCTTGTCCTGACCTGAGCTGTGAAATGTTTCACAGTACTAATAAGTGGACATTGTAGAAGATATTAACATAAAATATGCAAATATACATAAATGTCATAATCAGTATGTAAGCTTATTGTTTGATATCATGATGTACCACATAAACTTCTTTCAAGTTAGATTATTAATAGGGATATTAATAGTACATGCAATCATAGTTTTCAATGAGAATAAATCAGAATATCTCATTTACTGACCGCTTATTTTTTCTCTGTAGCATTCTTGACTTGTGTGCTGACTGGGCATGTGAAATGCTTTTCACCAATGCTTTCAAATGGACACAGTCAAAAACATTTAAATAAATGTAATAGTTACACATATTTGTACATCTTATTTCTAAATAAAATAATAAATATTTGCAAGAAAATGGTAAATAGATTGCATATATAGTGCAGAGTTTACCAGCATTAGATACCCTTACATTTGGTACCATGAAGTATTACATATGCTGCTTCTGATTCATGTTATTGTTAGGAAATATTAATATGGCACTTATTCCCAGTTGTGAATAATAAAAAATCTCAGCATTTCAGTTACAAAATACCAAAATTGTCTGAAGAATCATTGCTGACATGCATGTTTAATGTGCCTATGAAATGTTGTTTGACAATGCTTCCAAGTAGACAATGCCTACAGTTTTTTTTATATATATATATATATATATATATATATATATATATATATACATACATATATATACATATATATATATATATATATATATATATATATAGGAATACATGCATTTAGTCCGAACATCAGTTTTTCCGAACTTTGTAATTGGCAAACAGTCGGAATGTCGTACGAAACATCGTATTCGAAATTTCTATCCACTCTACCACCTAAACAAGTGCTACCATGTGTCAAAAAGGGGGGATATTTTGTGTTTCGACAATCTCCGGTTCAGACATTTGAGAACCTGCTGCACTGCTTTCGACATTTAGCATGTCGACAAGGTAACGGTCGGCTAAATGCGTGCATACCATATATATATATATATATATATATATATATATATATATATATATATATATATATATAATAATTATGCATATTTTATTGTTACACAAATGTAAATAGCTGGGTATCTTTTTTTTTAACATTAGGTATATTTTTCTAAGATGTCCCATATAAAATCCACCATGTTTAATTTATGAAACAAATATTACTGTGACATTGTACTTATAACTTCACATTAATCTAGATCACAGTGTCTCGCTCACTGAGCACTCTCTTTGGGACCAAATTGTTTCCTAATCTGTGTCCTGACACAAGGGGATGAAATGAATTGCCCTAACAACTCAAAGACTTTACTCAGCCAATACCTAGCATTAACAAACTAAAGACTTCTACATATCCTCCAGCAAAATAGAAGACAAAGGATACAAAGCAACAGCGTATAACTTCTTATTGTGTAAATGCACAACACGAATAGCAGTGTAACTGGCAAACTAAATGCATAAAAAAATGACTTTCCAAAATCGTGATCCTTGTATGGTTAGAATGCAACACAGCACTCCATAGTGATTGCTAAACTAAAATAACGTTAAAAAAAAACTTCCTTTGTTAAGACTTAGTCTAAAATGCAGTCTATTCCTTCTCCATGCTTACTACAGTGACAGCCATGAATCCCATGGGAAAAAAAAAACATTTACCTCATGGCATCCATATAATATAGGAAAATATGAACAATATTAGGCAAGCAAATGCACAGACCAGAAGATGTGATCAGACTTAAAAGTTCTTGCCGTCCATTATGAGTACTTAATATTGCCCACCTCTCAAATTAAACAAGACTTACCTAATAACCTTGGTGTAAATTTACATCTACTCACCCAGGCGTTAAGAGTACCATTAAATAAGACAATGTAGTTCTTTGCTTGACCTACAGTGACAACTTATTCCATAGACTAAGACTGGATTGAGTTAGGAGACTATCTCTTCAGTTAGTCCTGTTTATTTGTTGGTGTAAATTTGGTCGCTAGTATGGATGTTTTTTGGAGTCAAGACTTTTATAAAGAAATAGGAGAGCAAATAGAATAAGGCCATTCATGGCTTTTTGGACCCATTATTGATAGATTTACTGCACATCAGCAAGTCAAATGGCATTAGAAATACTCGGTCTAGGGATATAAATCTCTTCTGCAACATCAAACGAATGGGTTGGGGGAATAGATATATCTTGCAGAGGATGCCACTGCTGTGGAACAGTCTTCCCATGAACATAAAACAAAGTTCATCCCTTTCTATATTTAAGCACAACTTAGAGCTACGGATAGGAAACAGAAACATTATGCCAGGACTGCGCCCTGTACTACCAAGGGGCAATGGCAGCTCCTAAATGCTTTATCCCATGCATGGGTACCCTCAAATTATCTATGGTATAATCCCAGTTATTCTCACTTGGGGTACAGCCAAATAGGATAGGTTACTTCGAACACAAAAATTGAAATTAGCTTGGATTATAATAGCCTGTAAGGGCATCTAGCCTAGTGCTTACCAATAAACTATGAACGTAAGACAAGGGTCACCTTAAAGCTGCCAGGATACTGAGCATAAAGAGAATTGGACAAATCCATCAGGATAGTTGAAGGATTTAAGGACTTTCATTTTTTTTAATTTTTAATTTAAAAATCATTCATTATTTTCAGGTGAGCAATATGCTTGGATATGCTTGGATTTGCATATTCCAAAGGGAACATTACATTCAATGAGGAGTCTGATAAGGGTACAGTGACAAGATGACTTCTTCTGATCTTGAGGATATTCCCTTAGAAATTAGTTAGGCCAGACAGAAGGATTTCCCAACTACTGTGGAACCAAGACGACTGAATAAGAGCAAGTTCTCCACTTATGTACCAGGTCTCGTGTGACTATATCTGTTGGAAGAGGAATATTACTTTCACAATATGAAGACGAAAAGGTTTCTTTTTTGAAGAATGCTACTGTGTCACATGTTTGCATTTAACCACAGACCATTTTCAGTATACCATGTATGTACATATTACAGTCCTTTCTGGAGCAGTTTAGTGTTAAAATGGGGTTCCTATCATGTAGTCGAACTTGTAAAAGTTCAAACCCCATATGATCGATACCATAAGTTCGAACTTGTACAAGTTTGAGCATTTAAATGGAAATCTCCATAAGGGGAGGTTTCTATTAATTTCAATGTGGTGTGATCTCGGAGTTGGTAAATTTAAGTAGCGTGGTGTGCAGGGGGTGTAGTGGTGCTTGCCCCCCTGCTTACAACTTTTTATTTTATTTTTACTTCTTTTTTTTTTTTTATCACTAGTCGAAGTTTTGTAACTTCAAATGGAATGGTTCGAGCATTCCGTGTTCTAAGTTATAAAACTTCGACTATGTGATATAGACCCATTAAAATGCCCTAGTGAGCAGTTAGAAGTGCCAGGTTTGCAGTAATTACAAAACATGGTCAACCACAATGTGAGGATATTGGCTTGCGTGAATGTAAAAAAAAAAGGTCAAGCAGGAGAGAAACCAGCATTGATCCCTGCCGTATTACACTAGTTCCAATTTCATGTTCAGTGAAGGGTACCAGCAGCTGTCGCTACTCGGGATATGCTGGACAGCAAGTTTGCAATCCAGATGACAACATAATGGCTTACATTACATTTGTCTAACTTTTCAATAATAGTAAGATGGAGTATAGTGCCAAAAGCCTTGGCCAGGTCATGATAAGCAATGTGCAGAGACTGACCACTGTACACAGTATCTATAATCCTATCAAGGAAGCTGAGCCACGAGACAAGTGAGCACAGTTGTGTAGATACTTACCATAAATGTTGATGTTCAAGTATCCTCACCAGTAAAATCACTCTCAGGACCACTTCACCTCACAAAAGCTCAAAGTCAGTTTGAGCACTAGAGATCTCCACAACAGGCTCAAATAATACCCCCTTGATTCCAGGATACTAGAGAACAATGGTTTACTACCTGGCACCAACCTCAGGTCCATCTGACCTGACTGAATTCTCACTCTCTTCAAAACAGAGAGGAGCACAACCTGCCTGGAGATGTATCTCAGACCAGAATTTTTAATGGAAGGGGACATAACTTGGGTTGGGATAAGGCTGTTATGTTGAAAAAATTGGGTATCTACATCAACGCTCATTCGGAAAGAAGACAGGGCAGGTGGAGCAGATACATACTGTAACTGTAAAGACACTCAAGCATCTACATTTACAATAAGTACCTACAGAATTGAACTATGTTCATTGTACCTCACTGTCACTGTAATTATTCATGAGAAGATTCCCAGAGCTCATGCATGAGGGGCAGATGTGCAAAGGAACAGGTAGGAGAAATGATCCCCCACAGAATGGATGAGGCAAATCCCACCCTGTCTATAGAAGTAACAGCTAGATTATAATGTTTGAATAAGGCATGGACAGAGAAACAAGTGGCTGCGTCAAGGAAGGAATGGACTGGCACTCCTTAAAGGAAGGCAATGATAGCACTTGTTACCCTGGTGGAATGTCTTCTGATCCTTTCTGGTGTTGACTTTCCATGACATCTGTAACATATGGCAATGCCTTACCAATCCACTTACAAATAGTTTGTTAACCAGTCTTAATTCTTTACTTTTTGCAAATACTGATGATAGCTAATCAGACTTATGATATGCATTATTGTAATAGCAGTGGAGTGTGCATTTGTGTGTTTTTATTTGTGTGTGTGTGTGTGTGTGTGTGTGTGTGTGTGTGTGTGTGTGTGTGTGTGTGTGTGTGTGTGTGTGCATGTGTGTGTGCGTGTGTGCATGTGTGTGTGTGTGTGTGTTTGTGTGTGTGTGTGTGCATGTGTGTGTGTGTGTGTGTGTGTGTGTGTGTGTGTGTGTGTGTGTCTGTGCATGTGAGAAGCAGAAACACTTTGCCGACTACAGTTACTAACAGATAACAATACTCTTGAAGGTGAAACAGTCTAAACAGTGCGACTGATAATGAGCCAACAAACATTCCATGTGCAGAGGTGTATGTATTCCAATAAGATGACTAGCTATGTAGGTGGAGGAGGCAAATTATCACATCTAAAAAGGGATTAACATCAAAGCAGGGATGTTAGCAATCATACATTATGTACATAATTGGATAAGATGCAAACAAAGCCACTAAAAAATGTTGGCTGCTGTTTAAAGCTATTCATTAAGGGCTACTGCTAAGGAAAAGAAAGTCAATTGACATCTGTCATACCTTGGAGAAGCACTTTGACTTTTAATTAACAGTTCAATTAAAATGCATTATGCTGCTGCCAAGCATGGCATAGGTATTAAATTCCTAATCTGTACCTCTTTTGTCCCAATGAGTGTTGATGTTATTGTGTTCAGTTGAAGAAGAGGGAAATGAATTACTGACACTGACTGAGAGAATTTATTTGTTTGATAAGCCAGTAAAACTGTGGTGGTGATGACCTCTCTGTAGCATGCCGCATATTTTTTGTAGTTCCAAAATACTAGTATATTTTCCTCTACTGCCAACAAGACTACAAATCCAGCCAATAAATCAGTAAAAACTATAATGAGGCAAAAGAAGGAAGAAAACATGAAAGTGATGAATTTGTTTGGAGAAGAAAAGTATTTATGAGTAAATGCATCCACATCTATAGCTTCATAGGTTGTTATTAGGTTAAAAATCATTGGGGTCCGTGTAAGGTTAGTCACACACTCCAAATCCATATGGATCCCTAGTGTCACGCACATCTATATGGGGGCATATTCATTGCAAAAATCTGGACATTCTGCGAAAATCTATACAATTGAGAGGTAAGGTATAGGCTTATGTTTGTGTTTGTTTTGGTGTGAGTTTCAGTGATTGCCATTATTCAGTTTTGGAGATCTTTGAGATTTAGAAAGGTTTCTTTTAAGTGCCTGAGCATAAAACAATCTGTGTGTGTGGTGAGTGGCATGTGAAGTGGATGTAGCATGGGTATTCTTGACAACCTCATTTGCATGAGAGATTTTTGCCTTCAAGGAAGTTGTGTATTTACATCTCTTGCACACTGTTATTTTCTTTAATGATTAGCTGATTGTCTGTTAGCACTGAACAATTGCTACATTGCCTTAGGATGTCCAAATCTGCCAAGCTGGTCACAGAGACATAAGGCATTTGCATATCCATGTTGCCCTCTCCAGTAGTAGGGTTGACTGTCTAGGATTAAGTATTGGGATTTAACAAGGGTCTCCTAGAATAGTTTCTGGGGTTAAGGGCAAAATGTTATACATTGCTAGGATATGGCAGTGCTGTTCTATTCACAAACTAGTTGTTGGTGTTAAGGGCAAGATGTTACAGTGTCAGGATGTGGTAGTGCTATTCGATGTGCAAGCTAGATGACTGAAGTTTAATTCCACGAAATGGCATGCAATTTAACAGGTTTCTGACTTAATTCTAAGTTTATATAGAAATGTTACTGTCTAGTTGTTTGATACTATGTAGGGCACTGCTAACCACTGCTGTAAGGTGGGCAACTATGCTCAAAATCACCTGATTTATATCAGAGAATAAATGTTTGAAAATTGAATGCTTTGCCCTCCAGCTAATAAACCTCCACACTTTGAGCTCATTGGAAAGATTCCCAACTCACAGAAACTAAATAAACACATTCTACCACAAGATAGATGATCCTGGACTTTCTTAATGTAAAAGCAGAGCAAAAGTAGTTCTCAAGTTCAGATTAAAGAACAAAAGATTACCCAACAACTAAGTCACTGGCATATCCACCCTTCTGTAAGGTAACTTGGAGGCAAACAGGACTAGGAAAAAGCCAACAAACAGAGAAATGATAATGTATTGCCAAAAAATTAAATAAATGCTTTACAAATGCTCATAAACTCCAGCTATCACTATATAAAGCAAGTATAAGTGCGATAAATCAAGAAAATATTCTTATCTTAGTCTAGATAGTCCCAGATGCAGTTGAGTCACTTGAAATGCATTGCTGAACTCTGTGGAAGTGAGATCAGACTCCTGCGAATGCTCCTGATTTACAGCAGAGACCAAAAGCTTGAAAGCTGAATCGTGTCCCCTCTAACCAATTATGTTACCACACTTTGAGCTCCTGGAGTTCTCCCCAACTCAGAGAAACTATGGAAATGCCTTCCGCCATAAGGTAGATGATCCTGGAATTTCATTATGCAAGACCAGAGCAAAGGTAGCTTTCATGTGCGGATAAACAACAAACTACTACACAACAAAGCCCTTGGCTAATTTGGCCTTCTGCGTGGTGATTTGGAGGCAAACAAAACTAAAAAAGCCAGCAAAAAGATAAATGACAATGTTTTAACACAAAATAAAATAAATGCTTTAAAATGGTCAAAAACAGTGGCTATCGCTGTATAAGGCAAGTACAAGTGAAGTAAATTAACAAAATATCCTTATCTTAGCATGGATGGCTGTGGATGCAGCTGAAACACTTGAATAGCATTGGTGAACTCTGTGGAAGTAAGCACAAAGCCTTGCAAACTCCCTTGATTTATATTCCATCCATAAGGGATATTATAGAAAGGATCTGTGATCTAGGCAGTATTGCTAACTAGGATTAACAGTTTGTTGGATAAGAGGTCAGGGAAGGTGACCACTCTGGAAGGAATGATTGAAGTTGTTAGACTACTCCTTCACCTACTATTTATACTCTTACTATGTCATTATTATGTCACATGAGTCATATTCCACATCAGAAGGTATTATCAGGTATTCAGAAGTGCTGTGAAATGCTTGTTTTGAAGGGAATGGTAGGATACTGCAGTTCAATCAAAAGGAATAAAGGACAGTGGAAGTCTTAGAAAGCTGCCTAATCGTAGGAGGTATGCTGCAGAGATGAATATGAATCAGGGGCTGACTGGGTTAGGAAAACTGGTATGTAAGATGGGTCTATTGGGAGAAGTCTAATTTAATTTCACAAGTGGTTTTATTAGTAAAACAGAAAAAAAACATTCATAAGGAGTTACTAAAATCAATAGAGAAGTCTAGGTTTAGGATGTTAGAAAAAGAAGCATTAGATGAACTGATGACAGACAACCTGAGAAATTACATGACTTACTCGAGATCTGGAAATAGAAAGGAATACAGAAATTAGAAGATATTTTGCACCTTGTTAGTAAGAAGGAGCTGATAAGCTTTCAAACATTACGAAAGGATAATGGGGTAGAGGTAAAGGTCTAACTCATCATAGATCTTAGATCATAGATCATCGTACATCAAACTCTATAGAGCCACATGTAGGGCATTTAGACACTGATTGAAGGTAGTTGGGAAGTGGAAATGTAGCAACTAGAAAAGAGAAGGGTATCTGGTATAGAAACCATTGGAAGTTCAAAGCGACTGAGTGATGCAACCATTATGCCTTGCCAGTACCCACTTATTGTAAAGGGAAGAACAGGGATTTTGTAGTACATAAAAGATAGAAAATAAAATGTGGAATTATGACAAACTTTGTGAGGAATTATGGGGTATAAGTCAAATAATTTACATCCTAAAGTACTACACAGGTGCAAAGAATTAATGCACATTGTTGTAGGGGTAAAGTAAAATTTTGGAGATCTGGGGTGCAGAAGATGGATTATTTGCACATGTTGGGAGTATAACAAAGTGAAAGTGATAAAGAAGACAGTAAAGAAACGTGTAGAACAGGTATATGACCAGTGGGTAGAGGAATGGCTCAATTTTACTTCTTTGCATTTCAAGTGAAGAATAAATAATAAGTAGATTGAAAAACTTAATGGCTCTAATTTTATCTGAAAAAGCTCATTAAAAAATAAATTCATACAACAAGGTATTTCATCAGACCAAACTAGCTGCATGTTTCCTGACTAATAGAAGTCTTAATGACAGATGTCATGAGTGATGTAGGTTTTGGAAATGAGTTTTGTGATTGTGATGAGTGCTAAATCACTCACTCAGAAACATAGTCCCCACACTGCAATACAAGACATAAAATGCAAACAACATCAGTTCTCTGTCACTCTCAGTGGTGATGTAAACAGGCTATAGATTGAATTATTGCAAACCTTTTGTCCAATTAAGTTTGACTTTCTCCAAATGACTCTCTCCTTAGGCCAGACTGATAAGATACTGATTTTACATACCACTCTGTCTTCCCAGTTTTGAACAGCAGGTAATGATGGCATCTTCCTCCAAGAGATGCATTTCCCTGAGACTAAAGACAAAATCCTTCCTTTTTTTGGCCTTGCGCTGAAAAAGAACCAAATAAGTTCTCCCTATATAACACCATATCTCCAGAAAATGAAAACGTGTCACCTGAGTCAGTTTTAAGAACTTTGTTCAACTGCCTCCAATACCGTTGAATCATTTTGTAGACCTAGAAAAGATAATCCATGGTCCCTAATGTTGCATTTTCACAACTATAATACAGAGGTGAAATATCCGGAAATATACAGGGCAACCTATGGGGGGAGAGAGAAACAATACGTGCAAACATTTCCATCTGTATTTGCTTAAAAGCACAGAACCTGATCAATCGCTAAAGGCTTTCATCACCAGCTTTTCGTCCTCATGCAAATATGCCAGAATGTCGGTTGTCTATGACTCCATAGATCCCACAGCCCTATAACCAACCTAAATTATAGACCCTTGGCTGAGTTTTCTCAAAAAATAAGTAGCCCACAGTTACTACAATGAATTTAAAAAGAGACACCTTTAACCTGAGGAGGAAAGCTACCTGCAAAGAAACAACGTGATTGGATTAAAAATGGAAAATACTAACATATCAAAAAAGCAAAACTGTATATTCTGTCTCATTTTTTTTCCCAAGTAGAAAAAATGAAGGAGTAAATGATCCATGGAATCATAGAAAGATTATAATGTATTTACGTGAATATAAATGTACAAAATGTAGAACGTGAGGCAGTTTGTTGTTTTCTCATTTTCTTCCCCTTTGCCTTTGGTGACAGGTGTTGTAGATTGACAGAGCCATGTTATTAATTATGAAAATGTTGATAATATACCTATTTTTGATAGTTATTCAATAAAATAGCATAGATATGTCTGACAGGAGCTGAAAAATATCAAAACATAGTGATTACATTTTTTCAGGGGGTGGGAGCAATTACTTATATTACAGGTAATTGGAACCATATTATGGAACATGTAATATCACTTATGCAATTAATGAACTTTTTCAGAACTGAAACAAAATTTATAAATAAACACTTAATGCTGCCCCACCCCAGTTCTTCAGATACTTGCTGAATATCAACTGTGATGACAATGCTGAGGGAATCATCATGTGAAAATATTTACTCCATATTCTTATATCGGTCACAAAATGCCAGCTTTTAAACATACGGTATAGATAAATAAAGAAATGATGCAGAAAGAAATTATGAAAACCAAAAGTAAATATTATTTCTCCTCAACTAATGTCTATGACGATGATAATATTTCTACTTTCACAAAAAGTTAAACAGACTTCGAATGACCACAACCATCCAAGCATATTTTTTTTAATATGTTAAAATTAATATCTTACCTGACTAGTTTCCAGGAAGAGCTGAAGCCAGGCTATCTGGCAAATTGTGAAGCTACCTAAAATGGATGCCCTTTTAACTCAAAGTTGACATAAAAAATCAACTGACTGCTTGCTACAATTATAACATACAACTTGCTACAGTTAGTATACACTGAGCACTTCTGATCACATTAACTGTGACTGCAAATGCAGTGCAGTCATTCATTCATTCATTCATGAAGCCAAGACATCATCACATCTTCAGAAATCAATGCAGGCACAACACTTTCCATACAATCAGTATCTGGCGATAGCTCCACACAACAGATTGTGCATGAGGAAGTCTCCTCCTCACCCTACTTTAGTTACAGTTCTGCTTCTAGGGATTCATTATGATAAATTGTATGCAATTTAATCAACAAGCATTCACAAAATAAACACAATCCAGAAGGTAAACATACAAAAAATATTCAATTATTGTTTTGCATAGATACAATTCCCCTGCACCCCTTAATATCAAAGCAAGTTCCCTTATCTCAATACGTAATTGCACCTACACTGAGGTGGCAAAAACTCAGAGATTATGATGAAATTGAAAAGTAAAAGCTGCCATTTATGTTGTCTAACCTCATAATATAGGCAATAAATGAACTAGACAGTCCCACTGCAGAAAAAATATTAGTTACAGGAAACTTGCAACCTTTCTGATTTGACTTTCTGAGACTTTCTTTTAGAGGCTGCAATAAATTGAAATTTTTTTCCCAGTTTCCAGATATCTCAAGTATTCTCTTGCATTGTAGCTGACTTGTTGACTGACCGTTAATTATTTCACATACCACTCTGCAAATATAATTGAGTCACTTATTTCTACAGAAGTGCTTTTACTCCTCACCTAGGAATCAGACCTAAAAACTTATTTCCAGCTATAAATGCCTCCATGGTACCTCTACTTACAATGTTATCCACTGCTCTCTGTTAAGAACCAAGTGTGATTTCACATACAGGACGGCACCTTATTTGTCTTCAAGACAAGAAATTGTGATCAACTGCACTTAACTTTTGAAAGTCAGCCTTTAAAATGAACAGTGCAGGTATTTTTGCTACTGATTATATGCATATATTCTCTCTCTCTCTCTCTCTCTATATATATATATATATATATATATATATATATATATATATATATATATATATATATATACACAAGGGATAAGAAACTAAGAGTAATGCTACTTAATGCCAGAAGTCTAAACCTCAAGATGCACGCACTCGAAACTCTCCTAAGTATGGAGAACATCGATATCTGTGCAGTAACAGCAACCTGGTTCAAGGCTCCTGAGAGCACCCCAGCACTACCAGGTTATACCTCATACCATGCTTTTCAGCCCCAAAACTTGGACCGAACCACAAAAGGAGGGGGATTATCAATATTCGTCAAAGATACCCACACCTCCAGGTTGGTGGCACAGCACGAAGCATCAGAGACTATCCATGTGCAACTAACAGTGGGTAAAACTGCCTTCCAGTTTATAGCCTGCTACAGACCACCCTCCCAAACCCAGGAACCCCACTTGGCCTTCCTGAGAACACTAGAAAATATGAAGGTCTCTCCGAACACCATTATATTGGGTGACCTCAACTACCCAAACATAGACTGGTAGCATTACTCTAGCTCCAACACCCTAGCCCAAAGGTTCCTAGAATTTATAAACTCAAATGCTATGGAACAACTTGTTACCACTCCCACAAGAGGGGAAAACATACTGGACCTGATCATCACCAACATGGGGGCTCTATGCTCCAGACCAGAAGAGTATCCCTCACTGGTAAGATCAGACCATGAACTAATCTCACTGGATATTCACATCCCGACCCCACCCCCTGCCCAGAAAACCACAGTGAAAAACTTCTCTAAAGCAAATTTCACACTCCTCAAAACTGAGGTGGAATCCTTCAAAGCCCCTGGGCCTGTGGAAAATACGGCCCAGACCGAAGAATCCTTTATAAATGCATTCTATGAACACCTTCAGGAATGCATGGATCATGCAATCCCAAACAAAACCAAGACCCAATCCTCCAAAGGCAGGTGTCCTATCTGGTGGACCCCAGCCATAAACAAACTATACAATAGAAGGAGGAAGCTACTACATGATAGAGCAAAATCCCAAAAAGGGAAGGCATCTCTGATCAGTATTAGCAAAAAACTACGGGCACTCATAAAATCGTCTCAGGCCAGCTTCAAGAGAAAAATTGCAACAGGACACTAAGGATAATCACAAGGCTTTCTTTAGTTATGTTAGGAACCTGGGTGGGAATTCCCAGATATGCTCAGAATTAGTCCAAAATGACAAAAAATACACCAAACCCACAGATATTGCTAACATCCTAGCTGACAGGTTCAGCGCAAACTCACCCCCCCCCCCACCAAAAGGGCAAATATCTATCCCAACAGAGTGCTGCCCCCCCTGACATCTCAGATACTCAGGTAAGAGCTGCCCTCTCCAATGCAAAAAACACAGTATCAATGGGACCAGACGGTGTCCCGGGCTGCGTCCTACATGAACTCCAAGAAGAGCTAAACCCAAACATAAAACTACTGTTCAATCTCAGCCTTAATACAGGATATGTACCCAAAGAGTGGCATACAGCAACAGTGGTCCCTCTCCACAAAGGTGGTGCCTCAACGGATCCTGGAAACTATCGCCCCATAAGCCTGACTAGCTTGGTCTGCAAAGCTATGGAAAGGATCATCATGAACCTCATAAATAAAGATATTGGGGACCTACAGACACTGGATCCTACCCAGTTCGGCTTTGTTAAGGGCAGATCCTACCTCTTAAACCTGGTCTATTTCTTTGAAACAGTCACCAAGGCCATTGATGAGGGGAAGGTGGTCCACACAGCCTACCTGGACCTCGCAAAATCCTTCAATACAATACCCCACTCGGGCATTATAGATAAGCTCACCAGCTTAAATATAAACCCCTATGTGACTAGATGGGTTGCAAACTGGCTCAATGACAGAGCCCACATGGTTAGACATTGCTGGAGCCATGTCAGACTCCAAACCAGTTACAAGTGGCATCCCACAAAGCTCAGTCCTGGGACCTCTCTTGTTCGGTATATATTTCTCTGAGGTACAGGCCAACACGGAAGGACTGTGGCTGACCAAGTTCACAGATGACTGCAAGCTAGGCACCATAATCGACTCTCCAGCCGACACAAACATCCTACATTTGGGCCTCATAGAAACAGACAACTGGTGCCAGAGCCATGGCCTCAAGCTAAACACCAAAAAGTGTATAGTCATCCCCTTTGGCAAAAACAAAGTGCCCACAAATTACCACATAGGTGGTAGTCCATTAAGTACGGAAGAAGTAATTAGGGACCTGGGGACCCAAGTTGATAGTAATCTCTCATTTGAAAACCACGTGGCCAAAGTGGTTAGAAAAACATTTTATATAGCCCACCTAATCATGAAGGGATTCACATCTAGATCAGGGGAGGTCATCATGCCTCTTTACTCATCCCTCATCAGGCCCAAAATTGAGTACAATGCCCCATTTGGGATGTACCTTACCAGACACCTGCAGCAACTGGAAAGACCCCAAAAGTACCTCACCAATAGGATCAAAGGGCTCAAACAGATGCCATATGCTGCCCGGTTAAAGAAACTCCAGCTCTACTCAGTGGCATACCGCCTGCTCAGAGGCGATCTGTGCCTGAAGTATAAAGCCATGTCCAACCCGGAATTAATGGACATGCTGCACCTCAGAAAATCCAAATCCCATCGAGCTACGCGCTCGAGAGACTTGAACATCAGCACTGAAATAAATAGGACATGCTGGAGGGACAGATTCATAACACAGAGGCTCCCTTCACTCTGGAATAAAATCCCAGTCCAGGTTAGGCAGAGTCCCTCATTGACTCTCTTCAAGAGGAATCTTGATGAGTGGATGGGAGATTGTAGGTTTACCCGGGGTATCACTTCTGTGTCACTGTTAGACAGAGGCACAGTATACTAACCTCGAAAAAGAGCATAGCAAAATTCATTTAAAATGGGTGGCGAAAGCCAAACGCACTCTGGCTAGGCTTATAAATGACCTAGGGCAGATAGCCTAGTATGAACCTATGAACCTATATATATAAATATATATATATATATATATATATATATATATATATATATATATATATATATATATATATATATATATATATATATATATATAGTGTACATGCATATGATCGACCAGTGGATGGTCAAGTGGGTATGGCCAAAAGGAGCGCAGCAACATCTCAAAAATGCAATTGCAAGTGTTGTGAATCGCAAACTCCCATTCCCTTTTTGACCCATTTTAGCATTTGTTTTAGAATGCTGAGCAATTAGAAATGTCAATTTTGGTGTTTTTACAACATTCCAACCATCTGGCATTATGTGATTCGTGGAAAAAAGTCAATAAAATGTATGGCTGAGCAATGTGAGTTCGATATGAATGTAAACTATATATATATATATATATATATATATATATATATATATATATATATATATATATATATGTATGTATGTATATGGGTCTACTTCATATAAACGGAATCTCACTTACCCAAATTTTAAATAACCGAGCATTTTAATAAACAATCAGATTACCGATAGTGTAACCAGGGAAAAGAGGCAGTTAGCCAACATTTGGGAGTTTGCCCTTTTCCCCACTATAGTGCAATCTCAGAGTTGCTATATTTAGTTAGGGGGTGGAGGGGTGCAGCACCCCATTTGGATGGCTTTGATATGTTTCGATATTTTTTTTTTTTTCCTGTTGTCTGATTTCCTCCTTGCCTCGGTAATGTGAGTGTTCATTAAAACTTTGGTGGTGTTGTCTCAGTTATTTAAAATTTGTGTAACTGAGATTTTGTTTATATGAAGTAGACGCATGTGTGTGTGTATATATATATATATATATATATATATATATATATATATATATGTGTGTGTGTGTGTGTGTGTGTGTGTGTGTATACATGTATATGTATATACATATATATATTATATGTTTCCTGGTCTGTAGCTGTTGTTTAAGCCCAGGCTGTGGCTGACAGGAGTCTCTAGACTACATAATTTAACCCACTATTAAATAAAGTGCTGCAAAGAGCACAAAATCAAATAATTTTGATTTGAACAGCACTACAGGGCTTTAAGAGGTCAGAGTGTTGACAAACAACTAAGACAAATGTCCTGGATGATATGATAGCAGCATAGAACTGCAAATTATAAACTATGCATGCAGAGTTCCGGTGATGAGAACAGAATGTGCTCCGCATTGCAGGTTCCCAAAGTACAGAGGAGTACAAGATGTATTCAACTTCTTGGATTGCTGCTGCTTAGTTGCTGACTGTCAAGTCATGTGACTAGCAATCACAGAAATCTTTTGCTAGTTCTCAGGTGTTAAGACTGTGGAGTCTGATTTGTTCCTGCTTATGAAACAGACCTCCTGGTGAACTCTGATAATTAGGCACTGCCAGTTCCCTGCCATATGTCTGAAGTACGTTTGCCTGCTTGCTAGGAATTTGTGGAGATGGTATTCTGAAGGTTGTTGGCAGAGCGAGATTTCAGAATGGAAAAGGCTACTTAGTAAACTTGTTATGAAATAGCAAGGCTAAATATAGTTGTACACGGAGACGCACTTAACCTTACCACTGAATATGTTCATCTTAGGTTTTGAAGTTCAGCGTGTCCATTTCTTATACTTTCAAGTATGTCATAGAGCTGTAGACAGCTAAGCCTCACTACTACAGCTACATTTGTTGTGTAACATGTGATGCTGTAACACAACAGGTCTTTCCTGCTAACTGTGAAAATATTCACCCAGAGGAAGAAAACTCACTGTAGCAGCAATGAAACTTAAAGGTATGATTTTATCAGTGATATGCTATAACTTTCCATATTAGACTGACTACAGTTAGATTTTATTTAATAACAGATTCAAGACGGAGTCATATATCTTTAGGATAAAAATAATTTATTAATCTCCAAGTGTGGAGTAAGCTTATGATCTTTGACAGGTACAGTGATTCAAACTCATACTACTTCTGCTGTTCTGTATGGTGAGAATGTTCTGCATATGAAAAAGTTAGGAGATATACACTGCATCCTAATATTACCAAATTTTGTCTTAGAGAAAATGCTATAAACGTTCATTGTCAGGCCCTTCTCCACACCCATTTGGCATTCACAGTCCAGGATCTTGTTCTTTATTTATTACCACTGATTAGCTCTTCTACCATCAACATCACAAAGTGCTAGTATACACCTCAAAGTTGTGTGCCATGATCTGCTGTCAGATTGCTCTATAATAAACTGTGTGTGTGTGTGTGTGTGTGTGTGTGTGTGTGTGTGTGTGTGTGTGTGTGTGTGTCTATTTATACATACATGTATGCATAGACTCTATTCCTAGTCCTAGTTATCTGCGTTGACTAATTAATGGGTTCACTTACCCATTTAACAAGTGAATAAATAAGTAAACTTCTTGCATGGATAAAATGAATAAATTAAAAGCATACAAAATTTTGAGAGCATGTAAACAAATTACATAAGCATTATGCAGACATTATTGACAGACCCCCAGATTTAAGAAGCCCTTTATAGCGTGCAGGATTAGTTTAAGAGCTATTTTCGGCAATATGGCCGACGTGCAATCCAGGAACCAGCTCCCGGGACGTGCACGTGAGCTCTTAGGCTAATCCTGCACGGACCGAGCTTTTGTATGCAAATTACCCTCATTTGCAGGTGAAAACAATGTAAATGAGGGTAATTTGTGATCCAGGAAGCAGGCAGCTGTCAGTGCATGATGAGTGCAGTCGGCAGAAATGTACTCGGTTAGTAACCGATTACATTTCTGCAAACTAAAAAACGGAGCTATGACAGCTCCAAATAAAGGCTGCATATCAGTGATGAAGCATGGCAATGGCCAAGTAGAAGGCCATTGGCATTGCAAAATGTGTAAAAAATAAAAAAAACAATTTTTAAATTCCTTTCACCGATCTTGCCTGTTTAAGCATAGGGCAGCGGCGCACAAACAGAATCGGGCGGGGGTAAAATAAACCTAAAATAAGCATTCTAACTAAAGGCAGTATTCAGCCATGCATGTCAATGGCAGGCATAAGACAACCTGGCCAGTGAGTAATGGTTGCTAAAGGGGGAAGCCCAGTGTGGGACATGTAACTATGCATTAGCAGGCAATCCTATGCAAATGAGAGGAAGGATAGTGAATCCCAGATTTCACCAGGGTATGAGGCAGGTCCCAAGAGTGTAAGAGTAGAAATAGCTGTGTGCAAGACTAGGAGATAGGTGACATCATGGTGGGATGTGTCAGGCATACTGTAAGTGGATTGGAGCCCTGTGGCTCAGGACTGCTCCTAGCTTAGCACAGCTAAGCTAGAGGTGTGCCCAAACTGCTTAGCACACCTTACAAAGTGTAAGCGGGTGTGCGCACCATGCACCAGGTTTCATAGGAAGAAATAGGAAGTCAAACCAGGAAATAGCAGCTCTGTGCACATTTGAGCACTCTGAGTGGCACGCACACAGGCATAAACAGGGAGGCAATGGGAAGGAAAAACAGCAGCAGGAAGGTAATCAAGGAGAACTAGCTGAGCTGCCAGGTGAAATGTATCAGAATCAGCTAATTACACAGGCAGCAGACCAGCCCAGAACACCACTATAAACCAAGCAAACACCTTCCTCCCTGGTTTTTCCACACTTTACACCACCGGTGTATACAAGCGGGGAAATTTTAAAAAACAAACCTACAAAATGAGAAGGGCTGCAGCAGGCAACATAGAACAACATGTGCAAGAGGCTGAGAGTGGTGAGGATGTCAATGCTGCCGAACAACCCACAGTGAGGAGACAGACAAGAGGGTACAGACCCAGGGTAACCTACCAGAGGCTACATGAGCTGGAGATAGTGGAGTGCTATAAGGTGGACAGAGACCTCCTACAGCAAATCGTTGAGCTGTGCAGGCCACACCTGACACACCACACTGGCCGAGGGGAACCTATCCCAGTAGATACCGAGGTATGTGTAGGCCTGGGTATACTAGCCACAGGTACCTCCCAAACGACAACTGGGGATAACATGGGCAACGCACAGGCATCAGCATCCAGAGTATTCCACCAGTTCCTGGATGCCATGTCAGCATATGCCAGTGAGCACATATATTTCCTCAACACACGTGAGGTGTTGACCAGCAATATGCGTCTCTTCCACCAAATAGCAAACTACCTTGAGGTAGTGGGTGCTATAGACTGCACGCACTTACGCATCAAAGCACCACCCGGTGAGCAGGGTAGGGCCTACAATAACCACAGGGGCATCCCCTCCATCAACTGCCAGGTCATAAGCGATGCCCAGGGCACTATACTGAATGTTTGTGCTGGCTGCCCTGGAAGCTATGACGATTCACACATATGGCAACTGACGCAGCTGTACCACAGATTTGCCGATATGGACATTCTCCTACGGTCACCTAGTGGGGGATGTTGGATACCCACTGGAGCTGTGGCTGATGACACCCATCAGAAATGCACACACACCTGAACAACAACGCCATAATGAGGCACACGCACAGCCCAGACATATAATGGAGTGTGTGTTTGGGATGCTTAGGTCACGGTTCCGGTATCTGGACACATCCGGTGGAGCCTTGCAGTATTCACCAGCTACATGTACCCAAATTGTTATGGTATGTGCTATGCTACACAATATGATCCTGCAGAAACAGCTGCAGCAGGAACAGCATGGGGCAGGGCCACACAGCCCCATGCTAAGGCCCGTACAGGCACAGATTGACTCGGAGGAGGAACAACCTGAGCCTGCCCCAGTAGGCAGAAGGGAGTGTGCCCAGTACGCCCTGGCCTTGGCAAAGAGGTAATGCATAGCATATGCACTGACACAGTAGGGGCTGAGGGAATGACACCTATCTCTGACTCGCACAGCCAGTAAAAGGGATGCCAAACATGACACTACCTGTGCCCAACCATGTATAGGGAGTGTACTATGTGCGTCCGACATAGGCAGCCCTCCAGCACCATCCTCAAGTCCAGCACACCCTCAAGGTAAGTCAATCAACCTACCAATTGCCAAATGGAGTAGAATGTGTTTTTACCTGTAGCTGTGGTATGGATGTGAATATGCAAGGGAATTTGCGTGGCCGAATGTCAAGGCAGAAGACAGTAGACACCCATAGTGGCATCATGAAATCTGTAACACATATTGGAGTCACCATAGTAGCCAGTACTACACAGCGTGACAAAACCCACTGCAGGAAATCGCCTGAGCAACACGGGTGTCCATAAGAGCCACACATGCCAGTCAGGAAGGTTCACATACCCAACAACAGTCTCAGCTAGCAGGACAGGTAAAGACTAACACAAACAAATGCTGTACTATGGTCTCTGAATGTGCTCTATGGGTAACCCCTCTCCCAGGCCTACACAGACAGACCACAGCAGGCCAGGCAGTCAGATGTAAGTTGTGAAGGCTAGGAAGTCAGAAACTAATATGTAGGTAAACAAAGCTAGGATCTGTAGTACACTGGTAAGCCTCTAGCCAGCAGGATAGGTGAAACTACAGACTGAAATGGAGTACCTGACATACCAGTACAGTCCTAGCAAATGTGTACAAGTGTCAGGTGCCCCTCCCATCCAATGTACACTTAGAGTAACAGTCAGGTGTGCCCCCCCTCCGTTGTAGAACAGTAGAAACAGTCAGGTGCCCCCCCCCACTAAGCAGAAATGTAGAAACAGTCAATGGCAAATGACCGATTGATACCCTGCAGACACAGCATGCTACCTGTCAGTATACAACACAAAGGTCAGCACCGCAGTACAAACTACCTGGATGTGATCCACACATACAGCACAGATGGCCATACTGGGCATGCTCACACACTTAGAGGAATGAAGGCAATGTCAGTGAACAACATACTGAGAGGTCATACTGGGCATGCTCACACAAACACATGAAGGCCATGTCTGCAAACACCAGTGGACCAGACATATCTGGAAGTTGCAGTTCTCGGTGTGAACACATGTCAGTATGCACTACTCCTGCCTTGCACATACAGTGGATAGGAATACAGACAACACACTATAATAAGCCACAGGTACATGGGCATAGATGTGTGGAAGAGGGTGACCATGACAAGGAGCCATGTGGGCCTGTCCCAACCGGCATACAACCATAGGGCCCCCAACATATGAGGTGCGGATGTAACCCACTGTGGATACTAGCCATCTGTACCTGTCAGCATGACAGGCTATGTGGTGCACGTGTCAGCTGTGCAACAAGACTGTACAAGGAAGTAGCCATCTAGTAGCTGAATACATGTACCTGTGAAATATGACCACGTGTGTGCCCGCATGTGTCATGTCAACCCCTACATGAATGGGGTATGGCCCATGCACACACTGCCCTCCCCATAGTAGTAGTATGACAAGCCTGCTGAGGTCATCCAATGAGAATTATGCCTTTGGGAGAGCCATAGCTCAGTAATATGCATGGTGTGTCCCATAACTGTGTACTGCTGTAGTGATAGACTAGTTAGGTAGTAGTACTAACCACAGACCTGTCAATTGTGAGGGTGTGTTTGTGTGCGTGCCTGTCTGTCTGTGAATGTGTAGAGAGAAATGCTTGTTAGGCTACTCACACTCCGTACAATACATATATTCAACTTTGGCAAGGCTGCTGATGTCACTCACCTAGAACTACACCTCTGGGAAAGTGATCGCCGAATAATCGCTATAGCGTGTTCTGTAACTGCATACTGCTGTAGTGTGATAAACTAGTTGGGTAGGTGTTCGAACCCCAGACCTGACAACTGTGTGTGTGTGTGTGTGTGTGTGTGTGTGTGTGTGTGTGTGTGTGTGTGTGTGTGTGTGTGTGTGTGTGTGTGCGCGCCTGCCTGACTGAGTAGCGAGCAATGCTTTTTAGGCTATTCACATTCCGTACAATACATATACTCTACTTTGGCAAGGCTGCTGATGTCACTCACCCAGAAATACACCTCTGGGAAAGTGATAGCCCAGTAATCGCCATAGCGCATTCTGTAACTGCGTACTGCTGTAGTGTGATTTACAATGGTGGTAGGGTTCCATCTCCATCCATGGCAGTTCCAGATGTTTCGTGTGTGTTTCAGTGTCTGTGTATGGAGCAATACATTATAGGCTACTCACTCGCAGTACAGTACAAATGCCCTACTTTGGTAAATCCTGCTGATGTCATTAATTGTGAAATACGCCTTTGGAGAAGATGTACTTCAGTAAGGTCTGTGGCGCGTACTATAACTGCGTAGTGCTATAGTGTAGTAAACTAGTTAGGTAGGGGTTCTACTCCTAGACATGACAGGTGTGTGTGTGTGTGTGTGTGTGTGTGTGTGTGTGTGTGTGTGTGTGTGTGTGTGTGTGCGCGTGCGTGTTTGTAACTCATATCCTGTGTAGAGGAGGGTGTGAGTGTGTGACACCTGTTGGCAATGTGGACGGGTTTTGCTAATTTCATTTATGGTGGCCCTATTATATCACAATGTCAACCATACAGGGATAACAGATGTAAATAGCTGAGAGGCTGGGGTGCAAAGCCATACCCATACATGTGACATCAAGGCCAGCCAATCAAAGTTAGCAAACCCACTGTGCCTTCACATGTGACTCACAACGGACATACCATTCCTGACAACATGTCCTGTATGGACACATGACACTGACATCAGTTAATGCTGTTAGCATGCTATCAATGTAGGTGCAGGGTAAACCTGTTGACCATTACCAGTCCCTACCACAGGTGGGCAAGACTGGCAAATCTGATGACAACCTGTGTTCATAGCATGGGCCAGACACCCCAGGTACAGTTCCACATGTCACTGTACATGCATGTGGGAGATGTGCACATCTTAGACACCATCTAAGTCATACACTAGGTAACACATACATGGCAAGTGATGCACAGCATTGGCTACACACAATAGTCACCCAGGTGACTGGATGAGGGATGCAATACCCACCTGTGTGGGCAAATGCAGAAGCTACAGGCCTGAGACACAATGCAGACCATCGTCATGTGGCCTGATGCCAAGGTATACCCATCGCCTACACTTGTATAGCCTGCTGGCACTGTTGAGCACCACAAACCCATGCAGACATACACCCATGCATGTCCGAACTGGCATCCTGTATGTTATTGTATGTGTTGTATGGTGCATATGTCCACATCCACATGCACTACTCCCCCCAGGGCACAGTGAAGCATGCTGCCTGATGCCTGACACCCCCTCATACTCACTGCCCATACGATCTCCGTATGACCCGTGTAGTGCATGTGTTCCCTGCACATCGATGTGTTGTGGCAATCCCACTAGTAACGAGTTGCACTCCTGGCCCTGCCAAGTGTGTTAATGTGTGTGTGTCCCTGTGTTGACACTGGCACCTGTTCATGCAGACAGGCACATGTACGTCACCTACTGTATATCTACTGTATCCCTGTTGCAGATGTCACTCACCATTACATATATGATCTGAGTGCTCCCCACCAGATAACGCATGTAGCACATCCAATAACAGCATCGAACTGTGTTAGCACTCCATAGCTGTCGGGGGTTTGATATCCTGTGCTGGTAGGTGTGTGGCACAAACATGCTTCAGTTTTACCCTCCCACACCTCTCTGACATGTATTCACCTCTGTCTGCCTCCCCCATTCCCTCTCTGGAGGATGTGGAGGCCCACACCTGCTTTGCTTAGGCAGCAGCATGTGTATTTTAAGTGATGCTCATGATCAGCTGATGGCCTCTGCATGAATTGCAGTCCTACCCTAGCTGATTGCATGTGGAACAGCTGTGGTAACATTCCCATTGCCAAATGCATGGAAAAGCACTCCAATACCTGCGAACATCCTGGTTGTGTTGGCCCTTGTCTGTCACTGTGAGCAGGAGCTAGAACTGTTGTTTGGCAAACAGCATCTCAGATGGGTTGGGGATTCACCTCTAACAACATACACTGTGGAAAGAGGGCAACAAACAGGAGGGTGATGTGCCTGTCCTGACTACAGACTGTAAGTGCTGCTATACTGCATATGGAGTAATGTTGGTTTAACAGTGTAAGTCTGGATATGCCTGTTGTATATGTCAAAGTACCTGCCATGTCAGTTCCATGTATATGAGGAATCCCCATCTGCAGGGTCATCTGCAGACTGGGCAGTGTTGTGCCTTTAGTTTCATTTGTTAGACATGATACATATATCTGTGGAATGCAGAAGGTAGTGTGAGGATTACAGTC
The DNA here is from genome assembly GCF_019279795.1 of Protopterus annectens. Lineage (NCBI taxonomy): Eukaryota > Metazoa > Chordata > Ceratodontiformes > Protopteridae > Protopterus > Protopterus annectens. The sequence continues at coordinate 103,704,162 of NC_056740.1, read as the reverse complement.
TGTTGATGGTGAAGGCCGTGACAGTTACTGACTACATATCCCTCATTGGACATATGTTGCAACACACCCTGTTACAATGGTAGATTTATGAGGGTATCACAGCAACATGTCTTTAATAGTCCTGTGTATGTGCTGTCAGCCACACCTCTGTCAACCTTTGTACATATGATGTGCATGACGTGGTGTATATGTGCTGTACACCATAAATAGTGTTATCATATCTGATAACAAGCCAGTGATATCTCAGATTGCTACACATGTCATGTACAGTAGGGGTTACATTTCACGCCATAACCAGGACATTCTGTGGATGTTTGTATAGTACTGAGGTCTGTGTAGTGATGGTGAGTATCGGCAGTGTGTGTAATGTTAATATGTACTATGGCCTGTGTACAGACTGTGGTAGATGTCATTGTTCTAGCTCCCCTTCTATCTGATGTTACATGCTGCCCCACTGTATGGTATCATTTTACCATACATGTTTGTAGGGCCATGCACACACATGTCCCATACCACAGACAGCCATCAGACCAAACTGTGTAGCAGCCCAGTATATGTAGGGTCATTCTGTGAGTGGCACATATGAGGATGGTGTAGAAAAGATAGTCCATATACTGTACTATTATGCTAGTGTACCATATGTGGCTGTGTTCACATTGGTTGTGGTTATGCACTGTCACACAGGTGTATCCTACCCTGTGCAGTGACATGGCTGTCGAGCCTGCTATATATGCAGGTACTGTACAATGATAACCTTAGGATGTCTGTCAGTAGTAAATGGCACACATGTTATGAGCAGATGTCACCTTCCACACACACCATGTCTGTGAAGACAATCCCAGTGACAGTAGCAAATGTCTATTAATATACCTGCTATACATACCTGACATCCCCTTGCACTACAACTTTGGGACTATAGGAAGTGGGGTAGGGCTACACTCCATGTCCAGGACATATGGTAGAAATATATGGACATGTACTTATCCAGATTGCCATATATATCATTATCTGTGTACACATGTGTAATACTTCCAATTACCAATGTCATAGCAACCACCCGCTATGAATCCCTAAATCATGTGGGCATAATCCTGTACATTCCCTGTGTGATGGACATCCTTCCTGTGTGTGGGCAGCAATGTTACAGACAGCAGGTAGCAATACCTCTTACAGGAGAACCTGCACACTCAGGGCAGCCACATATATGTAGGAGGATCAGGACATACAGACATACTATGAGTAGAGTGGTGTAATGCTTTGTATAGTACTGGTGTTACAGGGTGTGTGTGTGTACATACTAGTTTAACTTGGACTGCAGTCTGTCTGCATAGCTCACTACTGGAGGCTTATCCTAGCTGGACAGAGGTGTGCCTATCATGTGTTGTCTGTCCAACACACAGGTCCTGTGTCGGATACTACACTGGCAGTGTGTGTGTTGCATGCTAGCAGTACATGGCTATATCCATTTGTGTCCCTGATGTCTTATTCCTGCATAAGTATATGTTGTAATACAACCTGTAACACCAGCATGTTCCGGGGTGTGTAAGTGAAATATTGCGAGTATGGCCCTGTGTTCCTGCCTTTGTCCTCCAAATGTATGGCAGGTTTTGCCCTGCTGTGATACGGTTAGGGGTTGTTAGGTAATGGCCTATCATTAATTACTGCTAGCATTCCTGCTATCATCCCAGTCATAACGTGGACTCCCACAACATTTGTTGGTCAGGGCCCATACATGTGACAGATACATTGACATTACTACAAGTAATGAATGTCAACCTAGGGCCTGAGTATGGGGTGTAATTGGAGGCTGCTGAACTACATCTGATATTGTTGATTGTTACTTATCTTGCAGGCAAATCCTTTGTCTACTGTTGTACAAATTGAAGGGCTTGGCCTGGGTACCATAGTGTGTTATATATCCGTACTGTCTGCATCTACTATTTTGTGTGGGCCTTGCATCCATCACTGGTTATATACATCAACATCTATGTGCTGTTAGTAATGGCATACATTATTGTATGGTACACAAATAAAGGTTGTCTGTGTATACATACCTGTGTGTAGTGTCATGTCCTTTGAATTGTGAGTGGGTATATTTGTAATGTAAGTATCCCCTTTGTGGGGCTGGTTGCCACACTACACGTCACAGATACCAATTACAGGGCTTGTGGCTGGGGATATACATTGCACCCAGTACGTCCACACTACTTCTACATATGTATGGCTACTAATACCCTTTGTCTGTGTATATGTGTCTGTACCCATATATCTCAGATATCTTATCTATATATCTAATATTTATATATTTATATATATATATATGTATATATATATATATCTATATATATATATATATATATATATATATATATATATATATATATATATATATATATATATATATATATATTTACCTGCACATGATTGTCCATGTATAGATGTGTGTGCCTATCTGTACCATTGTAATATGTACCCCTTCACCCCTTCAACATTGTACATTCCCTGTGGTACAATGGCTTTTCTGCATGATATGTTACAGATATTGCCCTGACACGTTCAGGTGACTTGGATTACTGCTGGAGCATTGTAGCTGTGTTTTGGTGGGTCCTGCCGTCAAGTACTGCATGTGCTGGATATTGGATAGCACAGCATATCCGTTAGGGCTGGGGGGGGGGGTTACATAGCAGTAATTACAAGGTGTCCCTCATTTGTGCCCCACCTCCATTAACTATGCTCATGGTCTGTTATATAGTACGGAGTGGGCCAGGAGTCCGTTCCCATATGGAAATCATATACACATGTCTATTTGTATATCTATATATATATATATATATATATATATATATATATATATATATATATATATATACATATATATACTTATAAACGTGAAACACCCAAATATAGAGGGATAGAACAGGACATTGATATAGCTCTAGATATGTATATATATATATATATATATATATATATATATATATATATATATATATACACATATATATATATACATGTATATGTGTGTGTGTGTGTGTGTGTGTGTGTGTGTGTGTGTGTATATATATATATATATATATATATATATATATATATATATGTGTGTGTGTGTGTGTGTGTGTATGTGTGTGTGTGTGTGTATATATATATATATATATATAATATATATATATATATATATATATATATATATATATATATATATATATATACATACACACATATATATAAATAATTATATATTTATATATATATATATATGTGTGTGTGTGTGTGTGTGTGTGTACATTTGCTGTTATATGGTTATTTGTGAGTCATACATACACACACATATATATATATATATATATATATATATATATATATACCTATAGCTGTCTATCTGTCTACATTTACAGATGTATATCTGTCCATATGTCCATGCATGTTTGGCTTCTATGTGTGGCCTGTACCTCCTACTCTTGGCAATTGACATGGATGACCTTAGGACTGAGGTCAGTAATTTGTGCCGACACACACGTGTTTCAGACTCATCATGTCCTTCAATATATGTGTTCTACTACATATAACTGTGTAACTTGCAACATTTTACATGTATTAGAGCAAGATATCACAAATATCCCTATATAGACCCACATTATGGCGCACTATGTCCAGGCTTCATGCATTAAGAGGTTGTGTGCTGTGATATTACTACATTTCCTGTGCTGTTGACTGACTGTGCTGGATGATATGTATGCGAAATAAGTGGGTATGTACATATGCCATGGTTTACTGGTAAATCATGTAGTGTATGATGTTCATGGTCCTGGGTTTGGGCCTTGCAGAGGCTGTATATTTTGTTTCAGTGCAGAACACTGGCTGTCGTATACTGAGTGAGTTAGGGACATTTGAGCAGTTGTATGCGAGTGTGCGCAGGTTTGCACAGAGCTAAGCAATGCTAACCTCCAGTTGCATTCCCTTACACTCAGCTAGCATCTACTTAGCTCAGTCTATGTAGACAATGTTTACCCGTGTGCAAATACATGTACACACACTTACAACTGCGTATCCATGCATTACTACTGCTGTTTTCCACTTACACCTGCTTAGTAGTGCCTTAGTCATTATGACACTTCACATGTGCATTTAACGCAGTACTCCTGTGCAAATATAAATGTTATTTAGTAGGTTATACAGCACAATGATGTTAGCATACGGATTTCACATGAAAAATAGGATGTGCTGCATTGGGACTCGACCCGGGAATGCATGTGCATTAGATGGATGCTCTGCCCATTAAACTATTGCTGTTCTGCTTCATTTGCATATGTCTACCATAATGACATATCCACGTTACCTTCCCCTGGCCCCCGAGCTCCACGTACACAGCATCCATCCATTCCACAGTTGCTAGCACTGCCATGCCACACCTCCACACATTTCCCTCTGTGCACGTGTCGGTACTCCTCCAGTATACTGTCCCGACCCAAGCATCTGCAGGCTCTTCATCTGTTTAGTCCACGTATGTACCAGCCTTCCCTTAATCCTCCTCCTCCGATACTGGTGGAAACATCGATGTGACCCACAACTGTTGGTTCATCCCACCAGGGATGGACCTGTTGTTGTGTCAAGAGTAGACCTAGCTGGTCTACAGTATTTCTCCCACTGGTAGCATCCTGACAGGATTTTGTGTAGCAGCGGTTTGCTCACACACCTGGCTAGCCTCATCTCCCGGTTCCACGGAACCACTGCCTCAAGTGTGACATACTGTGCATGAAGCATGCTCACACACCCCCACGGTGTGCACTATATATCATTATTCCCTTTGGTATTATGCAGGACTACTGTTCTCACAGTATGACTGGACAGGCGCGGTTCTGTGATGCACATAGACTGCTGATAATACTGTGGTTGAGCAATGGACACGTGCTGGTATTAATCTACACACTTATATACATTGCCTATACTGTTGGAAGACTGTGCTGGATGATGTGTTTTATGGCTTAGTGGAACTCACGTTGACTATAGTGTGCAGGGTCAGGGGTTTGCAACCTGGCAGTGCAGATTATTTTGTTAATGGCCATGACAACAGCTGTTGGCTACAGATTGACTAAGGCACTGTAGAACATTTGTAGATGGGTATGCGCTGGTTTGCACGAAGCACAGCATTGCTGACCTCTGGTTGTGGCATCTTGCACTGAGCTAGCCTCTACATTGCTTCACCAGTGTGGTAATCGCATACTAGTGGCCAAACAGGCTTACACCCACTTGTTCCTGCATACACATGCACAACTTTGTGTATTTAGTTCACATATGTCAACCGGGACAATCCAAATGTATGCTTGTCCATTATCAGCGGTGGCCCGGGGAGTAGAGCTCCACATTGACCCCAGCTACTTATTCCAATTAATACTGGGGTGTTCACATTCATAGAGGGCAACAGACGTAACATAGCTACGTCCCCCATTCTTCAAGCTTAGTTTACATTAACATGTCGGTATTATCCACGCTTAGGTCAGGTTTACATGTCAGGTATGAATGTTGACAAAGGTCAGTTTAAGGTGAAGCTGGAGTCCTGTTTAACAGGTCTGGATAGGTTACATGCAGGTATTCGAGGTAGGTGTAGTTATTCCATACCTGTGTGGTACAGTAGAGGGGAATAGTTCAGGAGTAGGTAGGTAGTTATTGGAGGTGACATTGTAACTGTATAGTAGCCTGTAGGAATAATTGGATGGGGAGCAATAGGGAAGGTTTGTGGGATGTTGGGATTTGTATGTGAGGCAGGACAAGAGGTGTCTATTTCACTAGTTGATGTAGTGGTATAGAGTGTGAGTTGGGGGGGGGGGTTTGCTAGGAGGTGAGGTGAGCCTGTGCTGATCCAAGTGTGCTTGTGGTGTTCCTTCATGTGTTAATTACATGTGTCCTGTGGGACAGCTGTGATACTACATGTGGGTTGGGGTTCCAGATACTGGCAATTTAGTGGGGGAAGAGGGTGCCACCTATGTGTACCCTTAACCATTAAAAGAATTGGAACAGGGGCTGATAGATATGTGGTGTGCATGGGGCACAAAGGGGGGAGTTAGTAGGGGAAATATCCAGGGATGTGCAGGACGGTTGCAGGGAAGGTCCACAGTTGGCCATGTTGTTTACGACAACAGCTGTGCATATACACTGCATTTGGTGTTTGCATTGGACACTCACACCCCTGGGTGGGGGTGAGGTCTACAATAATACCTTCTGATGCCAATTAGATCGGCTTACCTGCCTACAGTGGGGTGTTGTGACAATGTGTTCATAGGTGTTGTGTAGTGGGTTATGCAATAACACATATGGTTATACCGTACTTTGCCATGTAAACTGGACTGTGCTGCGGTGGGACCCATATCGGGAATGGTTGCCCATTAGGTGAAAGCATATCAGTTGACTGTACAGTTTCCGCAGACTGCCCAGAGTTTGCTTCATAATTTTGGTGTGTTCCTCTTACAAGCTGCACCTGTCTGGCAAATACCTGGGAACTGAAGTCATTAAATACATACAGGTATTTGAGTTTAAGACTCCACATCCTTCAGACTAGTCATGCTAATGCATAACCTATTATTCTATCAGCTTTCTAAGGTTGTAAGAGGAATATTTGATTTCTGTCCCTATTTGTCCCCCCAACAGTTTAGGTTCAGTCCAGAGGTTTTGCTCTAAGAGGTTGAGAGGTATGGGCGGAAGCTATGGCCAATTCACAATATTACTTACATCCCCAGGGCAGTCCAACTACAACTGTGTAAGCCAACACCTGCACGCCTAGGACCATAATTGCATACCCATAGATCCCCCACCTGCCCCTACTCTACAGCACTCATCCTTACTGTGGGTGCAGGTGGGGTTTAACCACATCACTACACACTGCCCACTCTCCACATCTTGGGACCCATGTCGTACTTTGTCTCGACCCATGGGTCATCAGGTTTGCCCAACCTAGTAGTCTATGTACGTACGCGGCCTGGTTAGATAAATCATTACAGGGACTGACTCCAATTATCAACAATTTTTGGGGTGTCCCACATGGGACATTGATGTCTTTGTTTCAAGATTAGACTTGATGGGGCTCTCCCACTGGTAGTATCCTGCCTGTAGTCTGGGAAGTAGTGGTGTGTTTACTTGTATCGTATGTTTGCATGTTTCACCTGTCTAGCTGGGGCGGGTTGATGCTACGTGTTACATGTTTGTTGATTGGACCCCCTCACCCCCATTGCCACGGCCTGTGAAGACATGTCATTCTGAACTGCTGTAACATATCCTAGCTATATATATGTGCATGTTTACACATACATACATATATATTTCTACATATCTCTCTTTCTTTATATATATATATATATATATATATATATATATATATATTATATATCTAAAGACATATGAATGTATGGATGTCTGCATATGTATATATCTATATGTGGGTATTTAATTATATTCTGTCTTTGTATGTATACATTTGTACTACGGAGAGGGGGAGGTATAACTCCATGTAGGTATGGATATATACATATATATATATATATATATATATATATATACACACACACACACACACACACACACACACACACACACACACACACAGCTCTACATTTTTACTTCTACATCTGGTTAGTCTGTTCTTTGCCATGTACAATAGACTGTGCTGCAGTGGGACCCGTAGCGGGAGTGGCTGCCCATTGGGTGGCAGCCCTGGCTAATGCACACTATTGCTTACATCCCTAGGGCGGCCCACAAAGAACCACTCCAGCCAGCACCTGCACAGCTAAGCCCATAACTTCATACCCATAGTTCCCAAACTGCACATCTTCTTCGGCACTCTTCCTTACTCCGGGTGCAGGTCGGGTCTGGCCACACCAATACACACCTACCCACTCCCCGCTTCTCGGGACCCATCACGTATGTTGTTTCGCCCCATGGATCATCAGGCTTCCCCCAACTTGTAGACCAGGAACATGCATGGCCTGCCGTTGGACATCAATGTAATGGCAGTAAACCCTAAAATCATTGAATTGTTGGGTGTCCCACAAGGGACATACATGTCTTTGTTTCAAGATTAGACTTGGCGAGTCTCTCCCACTGTTAGTATCCTGCCTGTAGTCTGGAAAGCAGTGGTGTGTTTACTTTTATTGTGTGTCTGTATCTTTCATCAGTCTAGCTGGGGGGGGGGGGTGATGCTACGTGTTACACGTTTGTTGACTGCACCCCCTCACCCCCATTTGCACGGCTAGTGAACATATGTTATTCTTAACTGCTATATCATATCCTAGCTATATATATATATATATATATATGTGTGTGTGTATATTTACCCACATATCTGTATATATCTATATCTACATAACTATATACATATATATCTGTCTATGTATGTATATATAGATATATATATATATATATATATATATATATATATATATATATATATATATATATATATATATATATAGTGCTGTATATATCTAACACCATATGGATGCATGGGTGTCTGCATATGTATATATATATATATATATATATATATATATATATATATATATGGGTATATGTATTCTGTCTCTGTATGTATACATTTGTACTACGGAGAGGGAGTGGTATATCTCCATGCAGCTATGGGTGGATATACACACACATACCTCTACATATTTACATCTACATCTGGTTATTCCGTTCTTTGCCATGTAAAATAGACTTTGCTACAGTAGGACTTGTAGCAGGTGTGGCTGCTCGTTGGGCAGCACCTCTGCCCAATGAACACGATTGCTTACATCCCTGGGGCTGTCCGTATAGACCTACTCCAGGAAACACCTGCACACCTAGACTCATAATTAGCTACTCATAGTTCCCCCACCCGCACCTCTTCTACAGCACTCATCCTTACTCTGGGTGCAGGTCGGGTCTAAACACACCACTACACACTGCCCACTCTCCACTTCACAGGACCCATCTCATATGTTGTCTCGACCAATGAGTTGTCAGGCTTTCCCACCCTTGTATTCAGTGTATGCACACACCCTGCCTTGACAGGTCATTGCACGGGCTTCCTCCCATAATAAGGCAATTTTTGGGGTGTTTCGCAAGGCACGCTCCTGTCTCTGTTCCAAGATTAGACTTCACAGGTCCACTGTGCACCCTCCCCCGGTTGTATCCTGCCTGAGGTCTGGGGTGCAGTGGATTATTTACATTGTTTGTGGGTTTGTTTGTACGTTTCCTCTGTCCGGCTGGTCGGGGGTGGTATTCATGCTACGTGTTACACATTTCTTGCTTGGGCTCTTCACCTCCATTGGCATATATATATATATATATATATATATATATATATATATATATATACATATAGATATATATATATATATATATATATATATATATATATATATATATATAGATATATATATATAATATGTATATATTTGTGGGTATTTATTTATATGTCTATCTATGTATGTATAAATTTGTACTACAGAGAGGGGAGGTATATATCTATATAGTTATGGGTATTCATACAAACACATATACCTCTAATTCTTTAGCTACATATCCGGTAATGTTGACTGGTATTGCTGGGTACTGTGTTTTATGTGCATACCGGCCAACCTTGTGTGCCACGTATGCTTTGTGATACCTATGACTGACTCCATTAGTGTACACAGACCCACGTGTGACACCGGCCATTTGATACAGTGTGCTTAAGGCACTTTCAAGCGGTTGTGAGGGAGTTTGCACAGAGGTTAGCACTGCTGACTTCCGGTCACAGTGTGTTACAAGCAGTTAGCGTGTCCTTTGCTTGATCTGTGTCGGCGGTGCTTCACCCCACCCATACACACTTGCACACACTTACTGTTGCTTACATTTGCTTACTTCTACTTATCTGTGCTTACGCCTGCTTATTGCTGACTTATTCATTCTGGTACTGACTCTTCACATGTGCATTTCATGCAGTACTCCAGTTCACATTTAATTGTTATTTGGTAGGATCTACAGCAATAAAATGTACATAATTGTTCATATACACATTACACTTGGAAAATGGTATGTGCTGCAGTGGGAATTGAGCCGGGAATGCCTCCTCCTTAGGTGGATGCCTGACCACTATGCTATTGCTGTGCTGCTTCATTTGCTATACCTTCCTTGTTATCCTCTTCAGCCTTTCATGCTGCTTTACCTTTAGCTACGCAATGGGCAGACCCACGCACCTACAGTTAGCTGTACTCAGAGTTTTAAATACATTACTACAAGGGTTTCTTCGTGTTTTTTTTCAGTGTAATGTTGCTGTTGAACACATGGGGACTATTGGGGATATGCGGACACTTATGTGCGGTCTCACTCTTTTATGTACACATCCTGCTGTTCTACTTTGCAGGTGCATGTTTATTCTGAGAGCTCTGCTCTCAGCCAGGCCCCCTGCACTCGTCCACACTCCGTATAGCATTAGGTGTTCAGGCATCGCGCCTTCCTTACTGCCATTCTCCTCTTACACTGTCGCTTCCGTGCATGACTAGAGTAGTCCTGCACAGGGGATTATTGAATTTGGGGGACTGACTTCCTACAACAGCAAAAATCATGACTAGGAAATATAACACAAAGAATATAGACCGAGCGGGCCAGTCATATAGGAAATAGCATATTTATGCTAGAGTGGAACAGTGGCTGAGTTATGCTGATAAATGGAAAGGAACTCTGTCTTAAACATAATGTTGAATGCCCAAGAAAAGTTTTTGTACCAGGGTGCTAAAGTAAATAAGTTACTGCAATGCATTTTAGCATGGCAGAAGACAAAATCTAAATCATTTCCATATGCAATAAAGGTTACACAAAGTAATTTGTGACCCAACACATCAATGAGTGAAAAACAGTTTAGATTACAGAAAAGAAAATATTTTGAAAGTAGAAACATTTTACAAAACATACTACAACTCTACAGAGTAACAATGCAGTATCATCTGAAACTGGGTTACCTTACAAAATAAGAATTGTCTTTGCTGGTACATTCTGTATCACCAAAATACAAAACTGCTATCAGAGAGAGTTTAACACTTGATAAACCATAAACATTTTTGTTTCCATGTGCTGTGAAATTACTGATGGTATGTGACAACATTGGATTCTGGACTGGATTCCTCAAGTATTGGATAAGTCCCTTATTTTTATTTTTTATTTTTTATCTTTTTGCCCTTATTATACTACAAATTGTTTTGTTTTAAATTTCGCTTTACCTTAAAGTTAAATATTAAAGTTCTAAAAAATCCTAGCTAGGGTTAATTAGAAAAAACCCTTTTCCATTCCCTGACTGAAAAAAGAATTACTTCTAGTTAATTAGCGGGAAGAGCTGAGAAATATGGTTGCTTACATATCTGCATTATTATTTATCTACAAGTGCTGTGAAACTACTGCTGGTGTGTGACTGCATTGGATGTTCTCATCACCCAGTTCCTGCTCCATTTTTAAACTCAGTAGCTTTTGAGCTACCTGGCCTTGATGTGAACATGGCTTTAGAAACTCCTCCCAGTCTTATCTCATCTGCTCATTCTTCTGGGCAATGAACAATCTAGCTACAAAGGCCTTCCCCTTAAACTCTTTGTTTCACATCATTCTTCTCAGGTCACACTGCAATATTCAGAGTAGTAATCCCTCTTCCCATTTTACTTAAAATCTGTAATAACTGGGGCCAAACAACCAATCACTGGCAAGTCTAGGAACTGCTGCTGATGAATCAGCTTGGAAACAGTGCTTCACTTTTGCTCCTCGTCAGAGAAGGAGCAGAGGGACAGTAGTTTATTTCCTCCTTATGGATTGCCAATCTCTGGAAAGCCTGAAAATCACATTTTAGGAGCCAAATTAGGATTAATGTTACTAGTTTGTTTCTGGTGATAGACTAGCAGAGGGGCATTGATTTGTGCTGGTATCTGATCCAGCGTTTATAATACATCAGTGAGTCTGGATGCAGTTGTTTGGGGGCTTTGTGCAGCTGGAGTGCTTGTTGTCTTCTGCTGCTGTGCATTTTATAGAGGGGTATCTACCAAGAGCAGACTATAGCAAGCACATCTGGGTTAATGTAGTTTTTCAGGAAATAGTATAGGATTAATGTTTCTCTCTTATTTCAGGCTTAGAGAAGAAGGTAAGGATCATTGATTTCTAGTTTTGCATGGAGTTGCGTTAAGACTAACATTGTCTCCACTACCAGACAGACAGTACCTAAAGTAATCAGCTGTACACCTCACAGGCACTATTACCCTTCAGCCCACACTATTACCACCTGAAATCATGGATTTGATTTTTCCAATTACATCTCTAGCCAGCTTCTTTGATATCGGCATCCTGAGACAATGTGACTATCATCTAATATTCACCGACAACCACCTACTACTTTAACAAACTGATACAGTGTGTGTTATTTAATGCTACTGTAGGCAATACTCTCACATAAAGACACTACAAAGATACTACAAATAATAATCAGGCTGTCAGCACCACACAATACCACACAGAACCTATCACACACAGATCGCACCAAACACACATGCTGAAGCTGTTAAAAGTAATCTATCTAAACCACAAAAGCCTCCTAAATGTAACCCAAGAAACAAGTATGCTCATCACCATCACAACACACAACACAGGTAACACTGACTTTAAAACCGACATCAAAGAATCGCAGCATCATGTTTTAAAAGCACATAACACAAACCTCCATACAATCTGACGTCCTAGTCATAGGTCACTCCATTGTGAGGCACACTGATGCATCACTCATCTGGGAGTCCAAGGATAGAACTATGGTCAGTTGCCAGGATTTGACACATCATGAAGGCACTCGAGTCCTTGCATCACAAGTACATATATGATGCAGTACTTTGGCAGGCTAGCTTGCACCTATCCCCCAAGGCTTTCATATTTTGGCTAAAACTTTGCCCACCCCCCACCCCCATTGTGCATTATTTAGGCATGTCAATCTTCAAAACCTTCCAACACAACAAAATAAAACAAGGATAACATAAAGGTATTGCTGCTCAAGGTTAGGAGCCTTAACAAAAAAATCTCCACTCCCTACAAGCACTGCTTACTATTGAAAACACTGATAAATGCATTGTTGCACAGACCCGGTTTAAGGCCATTGACAGCACCATCAGTGCAAGGTTTCAATGCCTACCACATGTTCAAGCCCACTACACTAGATGAAGGAAATAAAGGTGGTGGTGTCTCCTATATGTAAAAAATACTACGCCTGTAGATTAGTTAGACAAGAAAACAGTCTGAGTCTCCTCCACATCCTACTGATAATTAACAAGACCCTCTTATCACATTGTGGCTAACTACTGGACCCATCTATGCCCCCATCAACCCACAACTCCTGCCTAGTACGGCGTTCCCATGCATTAAGGCAAATACCATTCTCCTAGGGGACCCCAGTTACTCCTTCATTAACTGGGAGCCATATACATCCTCTAAAATGTATGCCAGTGATTTCTAGATTTTATCACTACAAACTTTCTGAGCCAGTTAGGCCACACTCCAGACAGGGATGATAATTTCCTGGACTTGGCTCTTACCAATATGAGAAACCTCTGCTCCCTACCAACTGTAACTCCCTCTCTGGTCAAATTGGACCGCAATTCAGTCACACTCACCATAAGCATCCTCCAATACCTTGATATTCAGAGGTTATTCAAAGCTAATCTACTGTAACTGAGTGATGTTCTGGCTAAATTCACTGTTCACTTCTAAATCAATGACCCATTTACTTACACGGAATCCTTTACTGCAAAGTGTATGCACATGTGAACAGCTACATAAATGCACCTGTTCCCCTCTAAAGTACATATAATGCCAAATTCAACCCCCCCCCCCGATGGGAAACAAATATCAAAAGGCTCTATAAGAAAAGAAAAAAAAAACTCACTGCATGTAAAAACAAATGCAATGATCAAGCTGGAAAAAAAGGGTCTTGCTTAACTTTTTAAGGAACTCAGTTCACCAATTCAGCCAAATATGAGGTACCGAGGCAAAAGGCAGCCACCGAGCCTTCTTTAACTGTTAAAAATGTTAGAAATAATGCCAGCACTGTGCCTAGCTAGTAATAAATGATATCACATATTTTAACCCAGATGACATGACCAATCTACTAGTCAATAAATTTAGCTCTATCTTCACCCCACTCTCCCCTCCTACATTCCAAGATCTCATATGTGACTCTACACTGGCCTGAAATCTCCCAAGAACAAGTGCTTGAGGGACAAACCAATGCCAAGTGCATTACTTTTTGGTGCTGGAAAACATACCGAGTTATCTAGTGATCACTCTGAAACATGATTTCTCAGAACCCCTACAGAGGACTTTCAATATCATCCTGATAACAGGTTTTGTGCAGATGAATGAAGGACAAGAATAGTCATCCTCTTACATAAAGATGGGGCATCAGTGGACCTGGGAAATTATCAACCATTAAGTCTGAACAGTTTCACCTCTAAGGCTATGGAAAGGATCATTACAGAATTAACCAAGAAGGACTTCAGTAACCTACAAACTCACCGCAAGCCAGTTTACATTTGATAAGGGCAGATCCTTCCTTCGTAACCTAGTTTACTTCCTTGAAAGGATTAATGAGGAAATGGATAAGGCAAATTCAGTGCAGTCTGAATATTTGGGGTTTGCAAAAGCATTCAGCACCATCCTACACAGATATTGTAGATAAACTATCTCAGATAATATTAGTCCCTATGTAGGTCAATGGATAGCAAATTGGATCACAAATAGAACACAGAAACTTAGAATAGGGGGTTTCTACCTGTCCTAAAAGTTCTGTCATTTGTGGTGTACCTCAGGTTTCAGTCGTTGGGCCAGTCATCTTTGGCATTTATTTCTCAGAGGTTAGAGTTACTGTTAAGGGTTTATTACTGACCAAGTTTGCAGATGACTGTAAACTTGGTGCCATCCTAAACTCCTCAGAGAACACCAAGATACCCCAAGATAATGCTTCACAAACCTATAGCTGGTGTCAAAACCATGGACTAAATCTGAATGACAAGAAAAGTATTATAGTATCCTTCAGCAAGCAAGAAGGCCCTTGTGACTATCACATTGACAATACACCAGTGAAAACTGATCACCATGTATTCAATATTGTAAGAAAGTATTTTTCCATTGCACAGCTTATTACTAAGGGCATAGCTTTAAGGTCCAGGGATGTGATCATTCCACTGTATTCCACATTCATCAGGCTGATCTTTGAGTATAATACCCCATTCAGTATGTACCTGTCCAAACATCTGACAGAACTTGAACACTCACAACTGTTTCTTATTAAGAAAAAGAAAGGCCTAAATCATAAAAACTATGCAGAGAATCTCAAAGAACTGTCCTGATTCTCAGTGTGACACAGGCTACTGAGGGGCAATCTCTGCCTCATATGCAAAGCTTCAACAGACTCTATCCTATCAGACCTACTGGAGGTATAAACACCAGCTCAAGAGATCTAAACCTCTTTTGCTACATAAATAGAACATGTCAGAGGGATAGATATGTATCACAGAGAGTACTGCTTCTTTGGAATTGCCTTCCTCTCCATATAAAGGAAAGTACTTCTCTTACACTATTCAAATGTAGTCTGGACAAATGGTTTGGTAAGCTCAAATTCAACCACAGTTTTAACAGCCTTTCCCCTTGTGGATAAGGGAAACATATACATGTTCTGCTCATCTTGGTGTTATTTTTTCATAAAATACAAGGGCTAAAATCTTCATGGCAATATATGTCTAGGCTTCTAAAGATCTTGGATCAGTAGCCTAGTAAGTACAGATGAACTTATGAACCTAAGGAACGAATGCTATGAAATGCTGGAAGAGTTTGGTGAGGTTTTCAGAGTCAAGTATGTATTTATTATAGTAAAATGTATATATAAACAATGGCTATATGGTAAAAATGTAAAGAATGTAACAAGGAAGATCATGATGAGTGAATAAGTGAAAAAGTTATAAAGTCTGATACAGGAGAGAGTTTACATAGTCTGTAGTATATGGGAAATAAGAAAGACAGACGATAATCACATCTGGAAGCAATGATTAGTAGTAAATATGCTAACAAACTGTATAATACTACATAAATTATGTCATGAAAACCAGGATCACCCTGCAGGTGGCAGGGATGAAACTAAACATGGGAAGTAGATGTCAAGTGGGTTCTATGTTTAATGGTGGAAAGGGAAGTTCATTGAACATCTGTTCATCTTAAAAGGACCACTGAAACTTTCTTTCAGTGAATGTCCATATGATTGCAAATAATTTCATCGAACAATGATAGTTGGCCAACATAAACAAAATGCAAAGTAGTACATACATATTGGTATGGCAAGGAAAAGAAAATTTGACCTTTCCCCCATGGTAACACAAAACCTTTTAATCTAGCAATGTTTTAGGTTTACAGGAGCAATATTTAAAAAAAAAAAATTGTCCATATTTTTTTACCCTCATCCACCCAATATTTTTGATTTTGTTCAAATTTCTTGTGAAAACAAATTGAAAGGTATATGCACCACTCAACAAAATATTTTATAGGTTCATAGGTAGCTGGCTTTAATGCAAATGTTTTTTGGTGAAAAAATAGATCTTAGGGGAAAATAAAAGAATAGTTTAGCAGTTTCAAGTATCTGAGAGGTTTGATTAATGAGAGTAGAAGTCTGAATGAAGAATTCGAAGTAAGAAACAGGAATGCTGTCTCCGAATGGCACAAAGTGTCAAGGGCAACATATGACAAAAGAATGACAAACCCGCTGCACAGTATGGTGAGCAAAACAGTGATGCAAACAGTGCCTCTGTACAACACACAGACATGGGCAGTGAAGGTACAACAGCTGATGAAGCCTGAGGTGACCGAGGTGAAGTACCTGAAATGGGTAGTGGGATGAACACTGTCTGACACACAAAAATAAGGATATCACAGCAAAAGCCAAAGAAGCAACAGTTTCAGAGAAGGTGAAAGAATACAGATTAAGGTGGCTTAGTCACAAGTGCTGGAAAGCAGTAGATGATCTGGTTAAGAAGGTCTAGAGAAAGAAGAAGCAGACAATAGGACACAAGGATGTACAATCACAAGATGGAGGGATTGTGTGTGAGAAGACCCTCCACATTTAGACATGATGGTTGAAGAAAGAAGTGTATCTTTGAATCAAGTTATGTGGTAACAGTTGACAGAACACCCCAACCTCATGAAGAAACAGGAAAAATAAGTTGATGAGAATGAATAATGAACTGTACTATATTAAAAAATGACTTGGGCTGCCTTCTTTTTCTCTTGGCCTTCATTTGGCTTCTTTGCTAAGTTGCTTTTATTGTGGTTTGTGTGTTCTCCTAATACCTATATGAGTTTTTACCAGGTGCTCCAGTTACTTCTCATATCCCATAGGCATGCCATAGGTAAGTTATCTTCCAAATTTCCAGTTACATTGCCTCTAGTTGAGTGTAAAATTTAAGAGTGTGTGTGTGTGTGTGTGTGTGTGTGTGTGTGTGTGTGTGTGTGTGTGTGGGTGTGTATGTTTGCATGTGTGTGTATACATGTACATGTGCAAGCATGTGTGTTCTGTTTAGTTTCTCTGCCTTGAACCCACTCAGTGCTAGGAGAGGTTCTGGATTCCCTGTATCCTGAACTGAATTAAATGGGTTAGAAAAAAGCAATGAATGAATAAGTTATGGTGAAGATTTGCAGCTGGAGTGAACAGGCCTAAGTAACCACTCCATGAACTGTGACATCCCTCTTCATTGAGTGAGAGTGCCATCAGTGGCAATATGATGACACAATGATCTATTCTACAAGAGGGACTCAAGCAAGAAGCCCTGCTCCCTTCTGATTTGACTACGTCAATAATTTATTCACTGGGATCAACAGTAGTGTTGCAAAAGCTAGTGCCTCTCAGGATCCAGGACAGGAATTCAAGACATGCCTCAGTTTACACTTTGTGCTTCCGCTTACCCTGTGGTGTGCCCCTACTGCTTAGAATCCCAGTGTCCCTCAGTGTAGGGATCCAGGATAGGGAATTGAGGTACAGACTCTTATTTAATACCTGATTCTAGCCCCTCTATTATTGCATCTCCATGGATGCAAGCAGTTTTCCTTGTCCCTCTGCATTTCAGAATAAGAATTCAGAAAAGGGAACTAAAATGCAGGCCATGCTCATAGCTAGTTCTTTCCACTAATATTTGTCTTAAGGATCAGCAACAGAGTTTTTAACTAAGTCAGCTTGATAAATGCTCCTATCCCATCAAGGCCACCAATAAGTAGACCTTTTGATAATGCTCTGGTCACAGAGATTCTACTCAGAGAAATACACTTTGTGCAGTTCTAGTTACAGCCAGTGTTAATCCTTGCACATAGTGATCTGGCCTAATCATCTGATTTTTAAAGCAGTTTGAGGCCATCTGACTCCCAGCAGTTCATGGGTTTCTCTGATGTGGGTCAGGTCAGCAAAGTCCAAGATTTAGTCCCATGAGAGTGATGTTAACATCTGAAACCATATTCTCAGAATGTAGCTGTCTGTGGTCAATCTGCACCCAGAGGTACATTGATTCCTTGAATTTGGCCAGGTCAGCAAGTCCTAAAGGTTGGCATATGAAATCAAACTTAACATTTGCTATGATAACATAAGGCAGCAGCAGCACAGCCATTCTGTACAGCTGTAATTTATGAGGTACAAGATTTAATGTCAAAAATACACCATAAAATTAAGGATTCCTCCTTGTGGGTTCTGTAGCAGCCATTGTCCTGGAACTGCAGCATGATCCTTTGTTATCTGATCATGTGTGACCACTTTATTCTCCTTACATTTCCACTGTATGTTGTTTATACATTCTGGCCCTTTGTCCCACTGCAATATTTGATGCTCTCTTACTACCTCCTTCCCAAGTGTTCATATTTATATCACCACACTTCACTACCATAATTGCTATCCAAGATACCTTTCACTCTGGTCACAACAACTATGACTTGGTATTTGTTTCTTAAACACATAAATATTTGCTTATAATCAATGGTAGCAGAGCCTTCATTGACAATGGGTCTCTAAACTGATCTCTTCATCAAAATCAGATAGTTAGTTGCCTCTAGTTATCCATATTGTGTTTTACTCTTTGTGACCATTAGTAATCAGAAGAAATTGATTTTCTTGCATGGTTTTACATTCTACCTGGAAATCTATAAAGGCCACTGCTGACAGCACCCTCATGTCCTTAGAAAGTAGTAGAAAAACAATGAACTGTCCAGGGTGATCTGAAGAGACATCATCAATTCGCATGGTCCCCTATAATGCTCTGATTTAATGGCATCATGACTGGCAAGCACTGATATGACTTTATGTAGAATCAGTGGTCCATACAAATCCTTAAGTCTTTCATTTTAAAACCTCTGATCAACTAGCCTTTGTATGCTGTTTTCACCACAGTCTAGAAACAAAGGTGCACACAAAACACACATAATATTTCACCTTGCTCATGACAAGTTTTAATTCTACTGTCTTTCCAATGACATTCTTCTAGACATAAGTGCTCCCACGACAACATCTTGCAATGTTGCTTCTCCGAGAGTGATTTTGGCATTGAACAGTCAGGGAATCTTTCATTCCTTCCCAGCATATTAAGGTGCCATGGAGCTTGGACTGTAAAAAAGCTAATGGCCACCATTATTTTAAGCTTGCTAAGCAGTGATTTTGCTGTTTAATGAATGTAAAATTAACAGAAATAGAAACAAAATTTGAAAAGTTTGTGTCTGAATGATCAAGCAGTGGCAGCAGCTGTTATGAATTATGCATACCTGTCATCCTCTTAGCTCATGAAATCTGGATAAAGCCTAAAATAAAGGGAGGGTAAAGGCTAAAAAATGGATAGATTTTAAATATTGCAAACTAAGAATGTTGCTAGAATAAAAAGATTTGTTTTAGCATGGATTTTTTGAAGGAAAAAAAGTCTTAAACTGAAATGTATGTCATTATTTAGCCACTTCACTCCCCATGATTTGCCAGCAAAATAAAATGTTATGAGGAGAAATAAATAAAAGGTAAAAATCTGGACATTGGTTGAAAATGTACAGAGTTGAGAAATATGTAGATAAGTAAAGTTTAATGCCTATGGCATTGGGCCTAGGAAAACTGTCCGGGTATGCATTATTTATAGAGTAACAAACACCCTGCTGGTCATAAATGCATGGTTAAGAACTCCATTTATTCAATACTTCATCTGCTTTTTTGACTCCTGCCTGTCAGACTCCAGAGACTTAAAGAGCATTATCCTGAGATTTTATTACTATCTATATTACTGTCATAACACTTTACTGGTGGTTCTGGAGAAGTGCCTATTTCTGAATTTCTGGGCACTGTTTAGACAGAGAATACTCCAACTAAATAACAAATTGCACTTGAATTCATTATGTTACTAGGCTCTCTCATACTACTCTACTCCAGCATTCCTATTGAGTGTGTATGGTATTGTCACACTTACTATTAAAGTTCTTTATGCTAAACCTCACCATGCTCTTCTTCACATGAAAATTCAATAAACTCTAGATGATGAATGGTAAACGTACTTTTGCATTAGTCTTTTCAGTGAGATTGGGTGCAAAACTATTTCTTATAAATATCATTTGCCCTGCATAACACTGCATTCAGTATTCCAATGTGGTCCTTATTCAATCACTTCTCTTTTATTACCTCATATTTCTTTTATCCAGTTCGGGATCATAACGGAGCTCCTGTTACTCTCTTGGAACAAGTCAGAGAAAGTAACCTAAGACAGAATGACACTCAGTCATAACCCCCCCGCCACACAGACACACACACAGACACGCACACGCACACACACACACACACACACACACACACACACACACACACACACACACACACGCACACACACACACACATACACACACACACACACACACACACACACACACACACACACACACACACACACACACACACACACACACACACACACACACACACACACACACACACACACACACACACACACACACACACACACACACACAAGCACACACACAAGCACACACACACACACACACACACACACACACACACACACACACACACACACACGGACACACACAAGCACACACACAAGCACACACACGCACACACACATAAACACCTCCTTGTCCTTATTTATATGTTAAGTCACCATTTTGACTTTTAGATTATGAAGGGTAAACATGGTTTTCTATCACTGATTCTGGCATTTGTATGTACTTACTAGACCATAAGAAGCCTAGCTTTTCATTTCCATAGTAGTTTTAGCCCTTTTATTTTCAGATTAAATAACCCAAATCCAAGCAAAAAAGAATATGTTGTGGTATTTACTTCTTGGCCTGATCTATGAAGGGACATGGGTGCTGAACCAGGGGCACATTAGTAGTTTCCCATTCATTCATCCAAACTGTGTTTGAATAGATTAAGAGAAGCACTTTAAGTGCAGTGGATGACAGTTCAATAGAAAGCACATTCTCTGTGACACATACCTGCCACCCGAAAATGTTCCAGTTATGTTTCAGAAGAAATTCAGTTCCCTTGAGCAGGTGTTTACCCTACCACTGGACTTGTAAATGTGTACTAGATCTGATAGAATAGGGTCTGTTGAAGCTTTGCAAGTAAAACAAAGATCACCTCTTAGTAGCAGCCTGTATGATACTCAGAAGAGGGAAAAGGACTTGAAACAGCCTGCACAGGTTTTGTGACTAGACCACTGATTTTTTTTTTTGTTAGTTTGACTCCATTTTGTTATCCAGTTGTGTCAAGTGTTTGAAGAGCTACATATCCAATGGGGCATTATATTCAACGATCAGCCTGATGACAACCAAGTCCAACAGAATGATTGCATCCCTGCACCTGGACACAATTCTGTTAGATACAAGCTGTGCAATGAAAAAGGACTTCCTTACAATAGTGGAGTCATGGTGACTTAAGGGCAGTTCATTGTCTTGTTGGTATAGATTCACAGATTTTTGACCACGTGATCAACTTTCAGGGGAGTATTATTAATGTGAAAGTTGCCATTTTAGTAATGTAAGTTATAGGAATATACATATACATTATTGCATATAATTACCATTTGCCTAGAATGACACAGGAAGAACTCCTGACACTACCCAAAAGGAACTCTGGCATGAATTGGGAAATAAATCCTTTGAGGCAGCAGAAGTAACTGCTACTTTGTTAACCTAACTCTCATGCATTTCATTACTAAATTAATTCTCCATGCAAGAACCTAAACATTTCTGGCAGCTTTATACACATATTTGCAAGATATGATGGTACGTATATTGAATCTGTAAATAAATGAAGGGCTCTATTTTTCCTTCCTTTAGACAATAAGCACTACTCTATTTCCAGCAACTCACACATCTGCTAGGGGACTAATACACTGACAGTTCCCACTCCAATCTGATCATGACACTGAAACATTAACTAACAAAATACTAACTACTATCTACCCAAGAAGCTTATCTCAGTCTGTGCATAAATGTTAACTGTAAATATTCTACTGTTACTACACAAACAACCTTATGTGACTGCTCATAATGCAAACATTGCTATTCCTATATATGTAATATATTGCAATGGTATATTATAATGTGCAGCAAAGTCAGAAAATGTTGGAACTTGTATATTATATGTTTAACTAAGTTTTTATAAGGAGCTTTTGTCCCCGGATGCTCCGGGCCTCCACTGAAAACGGTTTACGTGACTCAGTCAGACCATCCTGGTTAACAAAGGTCAAATAAATAAATAAATAAATAACCAGTCCTTGTTCAGAGGACCTAATTGTGGACCTAAAGAATCAATTTCCCTTTGTTTTTTCTCTTTTGTCAGATGCTTTTCTGTCCGTACCTTACTCCGTCTGACTTCCTTGCCTCCCTTTTTTTAACTTCTGTGTATTCCACTTTGACTAAGTTTCCTGATCCTCTCTACTTATAGACTATGTCTTTGTATTGTTTTACAAATCTCTCTCTTTTTTGCTTTCTCTTTTCTGGCCCTGTTATTTCCCAATTGGTGACTGCATAGTATTGTAATACTCTCCCAAATTTCATTTACCCCTTTTTAAAATTTCTGCTCTTCCATGCTGCAGTCTATCCTGTATCAGCCTAGTTTTACAGTGCACCTTACAAACCGTGCTGTTATATCTTTGTTTCGATGCCCAGTCTCACCTTACCTTTATCAATAGTAAACTCTTCTGCATTGTGGTTGTATCATTACAGACCCTGTATGCTTACCCCTCTCGTTAGCGTTGTGTCAGCTATTCAGCTGTTCCTTGCATTTTCATTCGCCATCTGTACAAATCCATTTTGGTCTGTAATCCTCATTACTGCATTTTCTGTTCACATTCTACATGTTTGAATATTCCAGTCAACTTCAGGGCAATTGTAATCTCCTGTTAGCATTATCTTCTTCATATTTCCTGTATTTCGTATTATCATTTTCACCAGCTAATCAGACTTTCTTAAAGCATTCCTCAGCCTGCAAATACTGTCGATCTACCAATTCTAACTACTAAACCCTTTTAACCTTGACATCTAGTGTACTAATTTGATAGGATCTATTCCTTCCTCTGAACCCTGATTTACCCTCCATCGTAATCCATTCTGAAAGCAACCAGCATCTAATCATGTTCCTTACACATACTACTGCTCCTTTTTCTTGCCTTTCTGACATTTTGGACTATCTTGAAATCCAGAAAAGCCATATCCAAATTATGTTTCTCTGGTCCTGGTTTTCATTACTCCTGCTAAGTCTGCTACTACTACTCCTAACAATACAAGCCATTCAGTCATTTTTTCCCTATTCTCCTATACTACAGTTATATGTTTTTGTTATAACTTTCTTACTTCTTTTTCAGTGCAATCGATCTGCTTTAGTTCATCCAAATAATGCCTCGCAGAAGATCAAACTTAGGTCGTCGTACTCGCGGAGCAGAAGCAGTGCGATGAGTAATTGCAAATCAAACTGAGGAAGAACAGGCATCAATGAACAAGCAAAACAGACAAAGAATGGCTCAAATACGTGCCGAGGAAGCAGCAGAATGATGTGCAGCCAGACTTGAGGATGCACGGTTGTGAGCACGGCGATCGAATTCTGCAGCTTCATATCTGCTTTGTTCTCCTCGATCAACACCAGCAGATGAAATAAATGCTGGCCTGAAATACTCTAATTTGTGGCGACACATAAAGACGTTAAAATTAACTACAAATATGCATGTCCAGCTGCAAAATGATCGATCAGCTGAGATATTCTCACATCAATTGCTGGAAATTGGGAACGGAAAGGTGCCGGTTGATCTGACCTCAGAACAAATTTCATTGCCTCATAACTTCTGCAATTTACTGACATCAAAAGAAGAATTGGTTGAAAAAGTATTTCCCAATATTCAAACCAATTATAAGAATCACGATTGGCTGACTGAACAAGCTATTCTTGCAGCCAAGAACAAAGATGTCTACAAACTTAACAATATTATTCAGTCTAACATTAAAAGCGAGGCAGTCACATACAAGTCCATCGACACTGTTGTGGAAGCAGATAGGTGGTTAATTATCCAACAGAATTTTTGAATTCAATCGATCTGCCAGGGATGCCACCGCACGTACTGCTATTGAAAATCGGCGTGCCAATTATCATGTTGCGAAATATCAACCAGCCAAAGCTTTGCAACAGCACGTGGCTTGCAGTAAAAAAATTAATGAGCAACGTCATAGAAACAACAATCTTGACAGGACCTTTCAAAGGTGAAGATGTCCTCATTCCTTGCATTCCTATGATTCCAACGGATATGCCATTTCAATTTAAGAGACTGAAATTCCCAATTCGATTGGAATTTGCAATCACCATCAACAAAGCTCAGGGCCAATCTTTAGAATTGTGTGGCTTAGATCTACACACAGATTGCTTCTTATATGGACAATTATATGTTGCATGTTCTAGAGTCGGCAAACCAGACAATCTCTATATCTGCGCAGACAATGGAACAACAAAAAATATTGTATACCCACAAGCATTGTGAAATTAAACATATTAGAAATGTGCGCTTTCTCTTTTCTTTCTTTTCCATTTAACCAGACTGAGCCACAGCAACGCGTGGTGGGTACAGCTAGTATATATATATATATATATATATATATATATATATATATATACGTATTTATATATTCCCTTTTCCTCACTGTAGCGCAATCTCAGAGTTGGTATAATTAAATAGCGATGGTGTGGAGGGTGCAAGGGTTCTTGTCCCCCTGCAAAAATGTAAAAGTATCCAGGAATTTTTTTTGTTTTGTTTTATTTTTTTTTTTCAGGTGTTCGAACTTTTGAAACATCGACACCATATGAAAGTCGATGTTTTAAAAGTTCAATCATCTGTAGTAGACCCTATATATATATATATATATATATATATATATATATATATATATATATATATATTTATATATTTATATATATATTATTTTTATTCTTTCGGCTTTTCCCGGTTAGGGGTCGCCACAGTGTATATGTGTGTGTGTATATATAGATATAGATATATATATATATATATATATATATATATATATATATATATATATATATATATATATATATATATGCACACACACACACACACACACACACACACACACACACACACACACGCACACACACACACATGCACACACACACACACACACACACACACACACACACACACACACACACACACACACCATGCAGTGTGTAATGTATTTCATATAAAATCTGATTGCTGAAGGCAACCAGCAATTCTTCAGTGATAGATAAAAAACATGAACTATAGGTATGAATTGCATATCAATAATATATCGATACAGAGGATTTTTTTATTTTTCATATTTCATGTAAAAGCACATAGATGTATGTTGTTAAGTGTCTCCATGCATTTATAAATTTGGGTA
This sequence comes from Protopterus annectens, assembly GCF_019279795.1. Taxonomy (NCBI): domain Eukaryota; kingdom Metazoa; phylum Chordata; order Ceratodontiformes; family Protopteridae; genus Protopterus; species Protopterus annectens. The sequence continues at coordinate 103,678,200 of NC_056740.1, read as the reverse complement.
TTCTTTAGTGCTTTTTATCTTTGGAAGGAAAGTATGCCATGCTATGGGAATAATTTTTCTGAAGAACCTTTCTCCTAGGGCTTTCTTGACAGGATGATTGAGTAATGACTGTGCCTTTATATTAGCTTTCTGCATATTTCTGGGGCTACCAGAAGTTAGTAGCTACAAGTTAAGAATGTAAAAGTTATAGAACTCAAATTCAAAGTTGCCCTGTTATTAGCTAGATGCCATTTTATCTTGTGAAATGTGTATAAAGGCAATACCTTGCATTAATCAATAAAATGAATGGGCACATTTGTATTAACTGCAGTTTGCTGTGTTTTTTGTATTATAGGTGGAATACAAACTACTAGGTTTTGAAATGGCGTGTTTATTCTTAGGAACTATGATTCCACACCACTCCTGGATTGCCTGCCTTGTCAAGCTGAAACTTCCTACAGACCATGAACTATCCCTATCAGCTTTCTATTTCTCTCCTGGGCTGCCTGGCTCAGCACAATTGTTCCCAATCTTCCTTTCGTCTTGTATTCCTTTTTCCAAGCTCCTATTTGGCATTCTCTTTGACTAATTTCCACCTCTTGTCTATGTTTACAATAAATCTCATGCAGACTATAAAACAAAGACAGTTTTCCTCATTTGCAACATGGGTTTATGGATAACAACAACAACATTTTATCTTTCCTAGAATATGATCATATAAACAAAATTTGATAAGCCAAGCTTTCACAAAATGAATGATATGTTGTCTCACTTCCTTTGAAGTCCCAGTCATTTTACTTTGCTATTCTATTTACTTTAAAATTATAATAAAGTCATCTGGGAATTTTTACACGCGTGTCATTTAGTAAAATGTCATATTTTATTTTTATTTTATTTTGACATTTGTTAACCAGGTTAGTCCAACTGAGCCAAAGGCACATTTTCAGTGGAGACCCGGGGAGAAAAGCTTCGATACAGACAATTTAAGGTACATAAAATTTACACTCCAATATAATGAAATTTACAATACATAACTTATAGTTAAAGAGAAATCTAAAATGTAATGTCAATACTACAGTAAAGTATAACAATCATGATTTTTTTTTGTCTGCAATAAAAAAATAAGCAGCAGTTGATCTTGCATAAGGAGAGCTATTGAAATAGTGGGTTAAGTAATAGAGAGAGTATTTAGATATGAGAGAGAAATATTTACATATGTACATACGGCGAAGTAGTGGGGTAAGGGTGAATTTTGTAGTTGGACTATGTGTAAAGGGAGGATTAGTAAAATGGTCAGTGAGGTTGGAGTAAAACAATAAGGTTATGTTGAATTAATCAGTGTAGTAGGTTAGGCAGGGTCATTACAGGGGCAGAACTTGTTGCTTAGTACGTGAAGTTTAAGTTCTTTTTTGAAGTGCTTACAATGGAGAATGGATCTGATATGAGCAGGGAGTTTGTTCCAAGCTTGGGCTATAGTGAATTCATAAAGTAGCTTACCAATGTTTTTGTGTGGTCAGTAAATGTGAAGGAGTTGTTGGCTAGAGGTGTGGAGAGTATGATAAGGGGTGTAACAGGATACCAAGGTGGACAGGGAGGGGCAGGAGGACAGTTTGTATAATGCAGTGTGCGCGATTTGAAACTGGGATGCTAAGAGTTGTTACAGGAACTCCAGCCAAAGGAGAAACTTGAGAACAAAACAGCGGTGGGAGTTGTAAGGACAGTTAGTGACAAATCTAGCTATTTTGTGGTATGTTTGTTGTAGACTGTATGTTAGGATGGGGCAGTGTAGAGAAGGGAGGGGAGAAGGAAAGCATGAGCTAAGCAGAGTCTAGCATTAGATGTTAGATATTTGCTTAAGACACTATTTAGATTCTTAACAGGAGTGGAGACAAGTCGGATATTCTGTTTGCAACCATATTAGCTTAAACGTCTGGTATCAGAACAGCTACTAAAGCAACCAGAGTTATCTCACATTCTCTTCTGGCTGTAGTTAGATAGCTCTGAGATTCAGTGACAATGGTATCTATCTAAGAATAAAGATTTTTGTTATCAGTCAATTGGTATCTACAGTACATTAAGAATGATGACTTTTTAATCAGATATGATGATGAGCAATCTCTCAGTGCAAAGAAGTCATGCTGCTCCACAATTCTTCTTGCCTAGGTTGTCTTACTCTCTCCAGAATATAGTTTAAACAAGTTTTCACACAGCATGGGAAAATAACTTTTTCCTTTCCTTTTCACATTTGTAATCCACTGGCTTTGATTATATTTGCATGTGTGCTTGGGTCAGTATCAGAACATTTTGCATATCTACAGTAGCTTAATATGTTTATTAGTTCATGCCTCTCTTGCATAGGTGGACTTGTCTATCCAGTTAATTCACCTCCTGTGGCATACAGGCACACTAAGCATATATGCAGGATTCAATAAACAGCAAGAAAGCATCCAATGTAATGAGGGTATTCTCATCACAGCTCGCCCGATCGTAAACAGGGAAACAATCAAGCTCTAGCTTGGCTGAGCTGAGAAAGAGCAGTTACAGCTCATAATTGTAAGTTTGATAAACTATAAAATAAAAAAAGATATATTTGTTCAAATGTTGTATTGGGTGTACCACTTATTTTAGACCCTTCAGTAACAAGAGTCTGGTAATGGCATCTGCGTCATTTGATGGTTGATTACAACTAAATCTGGTAGAAACAAAGCTTTTTCTGATAACCAGGTAAGCTGGACGCATGGCTATCACTATGTTTAGACTACTGAATTTTCATCCATTAACAAAGATTTCCCTAAACTGCTTCTTGGGGCTCACTATTAACAATGAAACAGGTGTAGAAATTAATTAATGGTGGCAAAACTTTTAGATAAACAACTGAACAAAACAGAATATAATGCATAAATATCATGTTAATCAGCACAATGTCACATAGCATATGAATGGAAATATACCTCTGTTTCAGACAAATTTCAATATAATTAAGAAGCAGGAAGGACAAATTATTTGCTGCTCATAATGCAAACTCAGGTAATCAACCCCTTCAAGTTCCTGTTATATAAGACCAACAACCAGTTATGGGTTTCCTTACTGCTGTGAATTGATTTCAAACAAAAAACCTGTAATACAGTGATTAAAGCACACACTAAGTGGCTCAGAAATTAGTCTTTTTTTTTTCAGTTTGTATAGTAATTACATAATCGTTAACATGCATAGTGAGGTACTTCATCAATCTTTTCTGAAGAATAAATGTTCCCATTAATTGATTAAATGATTACTCCATAAAACAGCTGTTTATATATCTCTGTCTGGATTAGTAAGGGAAAGTACTATTTACAGATGAAACTCAGTGTGTTAACTGGCTAGTTTAAGGCATGTAATTTGGAGAAGAGAGCTGACACTGACTATAGATGGCGGTGGTGCAGTGGTTAGCATTGCCACCTCACAGCAAGAGGTTCTTTGGTTCGATCCTCAGCCGGGGTGCCTTCTGTGCAGAGTCTGCATGCCCTCCCTATGGTCGCTTGGGTTTACTCCAGGTGCTCCGGTTTCTTCCCACATCCCAAAGACATGCTGTAGGTGGATTGGATACTCTAAATTGGCCCTAGGCGTGATTGCATGCATATGTGTGTGCCTTCCGTGGAAGGTTGGGCACTGGGCTGGCAACTCGACATGTAAAACTCCACTGCCAATCATTAGCGGATAGGTGATCCACTGTGGCGACCCCTAACCGGGAAAAGCCAAAAGAAGAAAAAGCTGACACTGACTATACATTTCTAGAACATAAAGTAAACTACCAAGCTTGAGAGAGACAGTGACAGTAAATGCTATGTCCCCTTTATACTAATGTTGCAAGTGGCCTTGTAGAAATCTACTGCTGCTGTCAATCACAGGTACATTTACACAGCAGGTCACTACAGGTGTGGTTGGTAATAGGGTGAAACTGATATAAATTACAAATCCCTTCATTGCTGCACCTGCCACAGCCTTTAGAGATTACTGTTCTCAGCATACCTGGTGGGTCTGATAGCCCACGAATGGATGTTCTCTGAAATGACCTGACCAGATGCATCTAAAATGACGTGGAGCAAATACTTAATTAAAAAAATGAAAATGGAAGCCAAGCTCATACTTTGATTTGTTACTAATCCTTGTGTCGTATAAAAGCATGCTAGCCAACATGAAAATACAGATTTATAATATTAATTTATTAAAATTATCTTTACAGTCTGCATCAGAGTTTCTGCAAATATACCGCATGAGCATATACAGATTAGTGAAGCTTGGATTTTTGGAGTAAACATTTCCCTAGGCTCACTTCAAGTTATTTTTTATTCTGCAATTATTCTAAACTATGGGCCACACCAATGAATGTGGTATTTTTTAGCACAATGTCTCACCCCTAGAATAAATCGAGTACATGTATACTTATATTTATATTTTCTTATTATTTGTTTATATATTTTTCTGTTTTGCTGAATTTAATTTTACCAGAAAGAAACTGTTGGTGGTTTACTGAACATTTTACCTGAACACATCTTTATAAATTAATCGGAAAAAAATTATTCCTATGAAGGGCCAGATTCCAAAAGAGATGTTCTAGGGGTATGTCACTTACTCCGAGAGCAAGTCTTTTGAAATCTGCACCCTCTCGTTTTAATCTTCTTGTATGCAGGTCTTACATTGAAGTAAGCCACTTTCACAGAGAACAAGATTTTCAGAATCAGGGCAGATAGACACTGATGTAAGTCACTTACACTGCAAGACAGTCTTTTGGAATTGTGGCAAAAAGTTAACCTTTAACATAGTATCTTAACAACCAATGAAAATGCATGATTTTCCAGTTGTACAACATATAAAATGCATAAATTAATAAATAATAAAAAACAAAATAAAAAGGCATACAGTTTAAATGAAAAATGAGACATATGTCACAATGAAGCTCTTTTTGTAGACATTTATATGAATAATGAAAGAGGTCAACCATAATATAGAAATTTTGGCCCAGTTCCAGAAATCCTGCTCTCAGTGTAAATGACAGGTTGTACTGAGAGCAGGCCTTTTGGAATCTGGCCCCAGGTGTAACCCTGTTTATAGATATGCTATATACCAAGGTAAACCATTTACACTGAGAACAAATCTTTCAGAATCAGGGCAGATTTACACTGACAGAGACACTTTTGGAATCTGCTCCATTACAATAATGTATGCATCTTATAAAAGTAGTATATAACTTTACAGAACTGAAATAAAAGTGCATATAATTATACAATTAGGATACCAAATTGTTGTACTTTGAAGTTGTTAATAACCTGTAAGCAATGTTATGCTGGATTACACCTCAAGTCATATTACATTTAGGCAACAATTTTATGTAGGGTCTAACCTCTTACAGAGTGAACAGACTGGAACATTACATAACAAAATCAGAAATGGAAAAGCAATCTGCATAGTGAAATGCTCTTGAACAATTTCCATCAGTATGCTTATCAGGTTAAGTAAATTGATATTCAAGTCTTTTGAAAAACAAACATGAGGTATCGAAGAGCCTTAGACTCATTGCATTGCTGCTGATTTTACTAAAATAAGTGCACTACAGGTAATGTCCACCAACTCCATTGTCAAAGCCTGAAGCAGTGTGGTATCCTGCCTCAACTTTTTGTTGAGGAGCAAAAAAAGATGTCCAATCACTATCATGATTTTGTACATTTGTAATAAGCAGCTGCTCTGATCGATGCACACACAGTACTAACTAATGCATTTCAAATTGGAACCCAAATGCAATGAAGGCTGTAATTCAATTTAGACCAATCAGCATTTATCAATCTCATCCCCTAATACTTTGTACCAGGTGTAGATATCCATTCACCCCTCCTTAGCTTTGTTTCTGGCTAAAGTTATATTTACTACAGAAACTAACAAAATAAAAAATATTGTGTAGTTAGTGAAGAATTTCGGTAGGTTGATGTCAGAATATTAAAATATGATTAAGGTTTTTGCAGATGTCCCCTATGCTGCTTAAGTCAATCACACTTAACCTTACTAAAGGTTTTATTTGTTCCATACTCTGACTGCAGACAAGGATTACAGAACTGACTCAAAAAATTATTTGCTCCATTATGACTTTTAAGAACAATACCATGAGTTTTCTGGGATATCCAAACATCAAGTCAAAGCAGGAAAAAAAAGCAAACCTAGAGGAGCAAGGTACTCAAGGGATACAGGGTATTTCAGTGTTGCAACCAGCTATGATAACAACAAATTATTTCTGTGAAAAAGTGTAAAAATATCTCCAAACACTTCGCATATGAAACTACATCTACAGGTAAACAAGAAACAGCAATATTACCTGTTGAAGTTTCAGTGCTTATTTCATAATGAGATGAAAGTACTAAATGATCAAATTTTGTGAGCATTTTTAATAATTCTGGATGTTTATTTTATATTTTCTCTTGTAAAGTGTTGTTGTTTCTTGGTCTTATGAAGAAAGTAAAGTGATAAATAGAACTAAGGAGCCATCTGAGGTCAGTCTGCAAATAAGAAACAGAGAAATGCCTTGGTCCAGGAAAGCATAAGACATTCTGAAACACCAAAAATTAATAAAGACAGTAAGAATTGATCATGTCTCCCATAACTCATGCTATCCTTTCCACTTCTTCACTTCCCATCCCCTCTTTTCTCTACGCTCTCTACTGACATTTAACCATCTCCCTCCATCTGCTGTTCTCTCAAAACCTTCCTATCTTTGTTGCCCTCCTTTCTGCACACCCTCTCCTCCACTCAACTATGCTGATCAAACTTTTCCCTCCTTACTCACTCTCTTAGATCACTTTCTTGTTCTTCTATGCTTTCTTTCCTCTTCTTCCTCTAAACAACGTAGCTGCATATCCACTTGCCTTGGTGGCTCTGAATTCACTGATTGTTTTTTTCACAAACAACTCCAGCTCTGACTGGGTGTAGCCCCACTCCATTCATCCTCAAAATGCTTGGGTTCACTCCACTTCACTACGCTACCCATCCCTGCTTACTCCAAATTTATCCTCTAACCCCTTGACTAAAGGACCTCTCCCACACTCCAATTCTCCAATCATTTCATCACTAATCTTATCACTGATACCTCCCCCCTCTGCATTTCATTCCCTTATCTCACACTCCTCCCACTACCTTTCTAACACTATAGAAAACATTTAAACTCTCTCCCTCCTCCCCTATATTACCCTACACCATTCTTTTCACTTACTCTCCCTTAATCCTCCTCTAGCTACTGCTCCTCCTTATACCTTGCTAACTCTCTTACAGTATCTCCATACAATTATTAACCCACTCTTCTAGCAACCATACCTACACCCATATACTAAAATAACATGCAACTGCACTTCCTTTTACCTCCCATTCTGTTCTTCCTCTCCTGGCTATCATCATATCACTACAACCTACTTTACCCTCCTCTATCTCCCACTTTTCTAAAAAAAATCCACCTCCAATAAATGCCTGAACTTCCCTATGTCACCCTCTCTCTATAACACATTATATATTTATTTTCACAATCTAAAATTTGGTCTCACCTGTTTAAACTTCCCCTAAATGAAGCCATTCTTGAGTTTAATAATACTTTCCTAAACATTCTAAACTCCCTAGCACCCATAAGGAAAATTAGGATCAAATCTAATCCTGCACCATGGCTCTTCAAACATACCCTTTCCACCATGAAATTCAGAAACTCCACCTGGAAACAATGAACAAAATCACTCCCACTAAAAAAAGTTTAAACCAGTTACATACTACTTCTATTTCACTTAACCTGCTGTACTTCCTATCCATCTCCTACCAGGTGGGGATATCCACCCCAATCCTGGTCCAGCCTCTCCATCCAACCCTACCAACTCTACCTCAACCCACATCAACTCCCAATCTCCTCAGATAAACTCCTATCTATCTACCCCATAAACCTACAAAGTTTCACAAATAAAGTCTCAGATCTACATGCATAGATTGCAAACTATTTTCCCCACATCTTAGCTCTAACAGAAACATGGCTCAAACCTCATATCACAAACTCAGAAATTCCTCCCCCTGGCTATAACATATTCCACCAAGACAGACGATCCAAAAAAGGAGGAGGTGTAGCTATTTTGTACTCAGAACATCTTAACCTCACGCCCCTCCCTTCAACTCCCTGATTTCTTACCTGCTGAACTCATCTTCCTCAACTGCCACCTTAACCCACACAAGAAATTTGCAATTGCATCTATCTATGTCACCCCTGGTAACAATATTCCATTACTGGAATCTATCCTATCCTGGACATCCCAGCATCTATCATATGAGACAATATTGCTAGATGATGTCACCATCAATTGAAATAAACTATCCACCCACTCCCCAAGCCTTAGTATTAACATTTATCAGTTCAGTCAACTAATTTCTCCTCCCACCTGCATTAACAAAAACTGCAGCTCCATTCTTGACTGGATCTTAACTTCCAATGCTAATCAGTACAATAATCCCAGTACTTTACGAGACTCCTTAAGTGATCACCCCCCAATCTCAATACTTACAATACCACCTCATACCTCTAAAACCCAGCTTTACAGAGACTGCCGAAACCTCTCTAATTTCAATGCAGAAATTTTCAACTACCAACTGTCATTTGTAAACTGGTCTCACCTGTTTAATCTTCCCCTAAATTAAGCCGTTCTTGAGTTTAATAATATTTTTCTAAACATTCTAAACTAGCACCCATAAGGAAAATTAGGATCAAATCTAATCCTGCACCCTGGCTCTCCAAACATACCCTTTCCACCATGAAATTCCGAGACTCGACCTGGAAACAATGAACAAAATCTAAATCGTCTTCCTCAAATTCAAAGAACTAAGAAACCTTAATAAAAAACTTATTGTCCAAGACAAGAAAAATTTCTACCTACAAGCTCAATCTACCCACACTTCACCCCCCCAAATTTTTGCTACACTATGAACAATATTCTCCACCCAAGAAAACCTTCTATCCCCAACTCCTTCCCTAATAAAACACCTATTAAAATAGCCACCCTACTAAACAATTACTTCATAGACTCTATCCGCAAACTAACCCCTCCTGACACCAAGCAATAACAACCTCCACCCCTCCCCCACCTGTCCCCACTCAACCTTCTCCCTGAAACCTGTTCCCACTGCCTATATAAAATCTCTTCTGCAGAAACCTAAGCCATGTTCTCCTTCCTTTGACAATCTATCCCCCCAATTTCTGAAACTTGCAGCTAATATTATAGCATATCCTGTATCAACCATTCTATCAAAGAATTATTAGTCCTAGACATCTGGAAATCCCTCTATACAATACCACTTCATAAAGGAGGTGACTCCACCAACCTGTCCAATTTCCAGCCCATAGCCATCCTTTCACCTCTTTCAAAAATTCTAGAAAAATGCATTCCTACACAGCTTCTTAAACATTTACTCCAGGAAAGTCTCCTCACCTCCTCTCAACACAGATTTAGGCCCTACCACAGCACCTCCACAGGCCTTCTTTCCTCCATACAGACCATAGCTGAGGCTAGAGATAACAAATTGGTGTCATGCCTATTCCTCGACCTCTCCAAGGCATTTGACACCATCTCCCACCCTAAGCTTCTCACTAAACTAACTGAACTCAGCCGCTCTGCAGCCACTACTCTCTATTTCTCTAGTTATCTTACTAACAGACAGCGATCTGTTAGATGGCTGTCATCCTGCTCTCCATTCTTACCTATCAAAACAGGTGTACCCCAATGATCCATTCTAGGACCCCCTTCTCTTTAATATTTTTACTAATAATGTTCACTCCACCTGCTGCACATCAATTCTGATCCAATATGCTGACGACTCTACTATTATCACCCTCTCCAGCAACTCTACTGACCTCCACGCCCTTACGCAAACTTCATTTACCACCACAAAACACTGGCTAATCTATAATCAACTCATCCTTAAACCCCCCCCCCCAAAAAAAAGCTACTTATTTTCCTTGCAAAATCTGTGGCCAACCTTAGGACATCCTTTACTATCTCTTTCCTAGATAACATTATCATTCGTGCAGACTCACACACCAAACTTCTAGGTGTCACAACTGATGATCAACTGAAATTTGACCTTCATATCCAACAATCCATCAAAAAGGTCAATCAAAAACTCAGTCTATTGTACAGAAACAAAAAATAATTTTCAATTACCTCAAGGACCTCCATAGTTCAAGCCTACCTCTTCCTTGCCAACTCTATGCTTCCCCTATATTTATCCACCTCCAAGCAAATCTTTTAACCAAACTCAATCAAAAATACAACTGTATAGCTGGATTTGCCTGTAATTTTCCCTACAAATCCCACCACTGCCTTGCCCTCAAACAACGACAGTGGCTTGAATTCCCTCAACTGCTCCAAATTTCTCATCTTCAAATGACACATTCTCTACTTTACAAACCTGCCAAATGCCCTTTCCTGTCTACCCTCCTATCCCCATACTATCCTTCCTGATCTCTCCACAACACTAACTAACACCATCTTGCTACCTACAGACCCAATAAAACTACAGGCAAATTACTTTACAAATGCTCTATGCTTCAAATTTGGAATAAGCTCCCTAACAATATACCCTCTATCCACTCTTCCTCTCTTTTCAAAAGAGATTTGAAGAGCTACCTGCTAGCTCTCCCTCCGGTACCTGCCACGACCCCAGCTATTATCCACCCACCTTCATAGAGTACAATAGTCCCACCTAACACTAAATTATATCTCTTAAACACCAGCAATGTGATCCAGCAGTCACAATACTTTGCAATACTCTATCCAAATCTTATCTTATCCCTTTCACTAGTACTATACATCCCACTCCTCTCTCACAACTGCTCAATTTTTTCTCTCTTTACTCTTTTGACTCTTCTTAGCTCCCCCCCCCCCCCAATTTTACCCTTCTATTATATACTGCTTCTTCCTCTATACCAACTAGGTCTAAAATCATTTAATGAAATTCGAAGGGCTCTCCTCTTTGTCCTTTTGGAAATCTACTTTTTCTTGTAAATTGTTGCAATTACTCCTGTTGATTTTATATGAATTGATTAATTGCCCTTATAGCATAATGTTATGATACTTTGTACTATATTTCTTATGTTACAAATGTATGTATAGCAGATATAAACTCTGTAATTTGTTTCTTTATGTGGAGCTTTTCTCCTTGGTTCTCCACTGAAAATGAGCCACCAGCCCAGTGGACCAACTCCGATTAAAAAAAGACAAATAAATAAATAATAAATAATAAATTATGTTATAAAATACTTTGCCATTTTGTGCTGAAACACCAAAATTGAAAAAAAATGATAATGAAGGTTTTCTTTATTTGTCAGAATTCACCTAAAAGTAAAATCAGTATTCATGTGAAAAGACTGAATCAATGAATGACTAAGCATAAAAAGGCTGTAGGGGTATTAGCCTAGTAACATCCTATGATCCAAACATTTAGATAAAGAATACAATAGGCTATGGTCAACTAAGATATTGATAACCATGAATAACTGACCACGTTTATGTGTGCCATTCAGACTACAAAATAAGCATTTGGTTAACATTTTACTGTCATCGTAAATGCAAGCTGCCAATGATGAGTAAAACATGTTTTCAGATAATGAAGTGGTTGTTTAGGAGGGTGGCCACTGAAATATTATCAAGAAAGTATGTGATACCCAGTTTTTTTATAACGCCATCACATTCCCAAGCTGAAGAATTAAGTCAACTATTTTGTCTTCTTCCATCCATTTTTAACAGCATCCACACACCCCTTTTGGAGCAGTACAGTTCCAAAACACCAAGATGAACAGCATCTATTTTAAGTACTGTTAGAAACCATAGAAACCTGGGTACCCAAAATGTTTCCTAACAACAATGATCATATTCATGTGGAAAGGTATGTAACAAGAACCATAACTGTGATCGTCTGCTATAGACTTGTTGGCAGTACCATTTGTAGTACCATTTGTATTACTCCCTGGCTTCTGAAGAGTACAGAAATGTTTGCAGTGCAAGAAGTGCTGCAATTACACTCCAAAACAATGGGGGGAAGACAAGCTCATTAGGCACATGTCAGATGTCTGGCCTGGAGATTGACGATGGATAAACATGGTTAACAAAGTGAAGTGACAGATGGCAGAATGGCTACAAAACGGTTAGATACTTGCTGTGCCATATTTATAAAAAAAAAGAGCAGCAGAACAATTTGCCTACTTCTAAATCAAAAAATTCTTCAGTGGGATACTTTCTACATGCTGTCTGTTTAGCAATGATGAAGTATTTTATAGATAGCTTTCTAGCCAGATTAGTACTAAGCTAGCTGCCCTTGTGGGCTATTTTAAGCCTAGACAATTACCCCATGGGAGAATCAAACATAGTACCTTTTCTCTTTAAGATAAGCACCTTAACTACTGTGCCAGACTCCCTACATAAATGCTTACGTTCCCTTTCCTGTATTCAAACTCTGTACCTACTACACATGAGGCCATAACTCTACCCATTCAGATACCTGGATAAATTAGTACCAGGCTAACTGTAACCTAGCCAGTTACCCAATATGGGGATCAAACCCTGCACATTGTGCCTATAAGGTGAACACCTTATCCACTATGCCAGCCTCCCACCCTATGTTTCAAATACTTTAAAAGCTGGTAAAATACTTCATGGTCCCGAACACTCTAAATTGTCCCCAGGCGTGAGTGTGTGCATGTGTGTGCCTTCTGTAGAAGGTTGGGTGCTGGGCTGGCAATTCAACACTGTAAAAAACTCCACTGCCAATCATGAGCGGACAGGTGATCTGCTGTGGTGACCCCTAACCAGGAAAAGCAAAAAGAAGAAGTGGTACACAGACCAGATAAATCTCCATGTGCCGTAAACAATTAGGATTGAATTTCATTGCTCATAACCCTTATTATTTAAACTTCTCAGGGATCCACATTTTCACCTATCAAAAGTTTTACTCTTGAGGTAAATCTTATTGGCATCCATATTTCAAATACATAATAAGCTGGTTATGATCATAATCCTGTGCTAATCTATCAAGTAGAAGTAATGTTTTTTTTATTGATTACTCCCCTCAGATACTGCACAGGAATGTGTATGATGATATGATGTCTCCATTTCTCTGCTGGGTTACTTATTTGTTTACTTATTTATATTTTAACTGTGATAGTCCATCTCAGCTAGAGGCACCTTTTCAGGGGAGAAGGGAGAAAAGCTACACGAGTTATACAGGACACAACACACACATTTTAAATTTATAATACAGTAACACAGTAAACTGTAACAAAAAGTTAAATATATAAATGTGATAAGTGTTTAGGTATAGTTTGTAATACAATGAATTGTACATTATTTATATATACCATGAGTAACAGTTGCATTTGTCATGTTTTTATGGAGTAATTTGAAAAGGTATGACTTAAGCTTCTGTAAGATATTGTAACTGAGTATAGATAACTGGGTTAAATTGTATATGGAGTATTGGCCATAAAGTACACATAGGCTATATGACTGTTACAACACAGTGGCTGTATTGTCAGCCTCCTATTCTGCTCTTCCTTTTTATTCTTATTACCTCCTGTGCTGCCTTGCAGTTTCAGTAACAGTGCTGGTAATAACATCCATAGGCTGAGTTTGCAAGCACATAGGACTGTACCATTTTGATCTGAAAGAGGCCATCAAGGTGAATGGCACTTCTGTTGTTCAGTTGCCTTAGAGACAAGTCAATAAGGAATTAAAAGTCATGCATCTATGCTAGTATACCTATTACGGTAACTAAAATGCGCATGATGTAGCTTGTTTGACTGGAAAACTCCTGCAACATGCTTTACAGACCCAATTGGTGATGGAAGACTTAATTTATTTATTCTACTTATTCTTGTTTGATTACTGGGTTGGATGACCCTTTTCAGCCAAAAGCCAGGCTCGAGTTGAGCATCAGTATGATATAGAACAAAAAAAAGAACAGCAGTAGAGTACATACATGAGACAGTAAAGTATACATTAACAGAACTAAAGAAAATAGTAAAGCAGTAAGTAAAATATATAGTACAATCCAAAGTCAATAGGACTAACGCAACATAACTCCATATAAGACAATATGTACATTATTTACAATTTCTGCAACTTCAATAAAAGTGACATGAAGATTTATGTAAATAACAATAGCAAACAAAGTACCCTAGGAACATTCATACAGCATCATGAAAGCAAGAACATGTTGCTTCCTTTGCAGGTGTACTTTCAGCATTTCTTTAAATGTTTGCAGTTTCTGTTAACATCTTATTTCAGACAGAAGATGATTCCATGCATACTTCTTAACTTCTTTGAGAAATGAATCTGGACGAAGCCAAAAATAATAGGGGGACAAAAGCCCAAATATAGGGACAATTTTTAAATATTGATCTTATAAGTTTAGAAAGTTGCTAGAATAAAAGGTTTTGGATTAGCATGCATTTTCTGAAGGGTATGAAGTATGAAACTCAATGCCTGCCAGTGTTTTCTGACTTCAATTCTCAGTGATTTTTCCAGAAAACCAAGAATTTATGAGGAACTGATCAAAAACATGAGGCAACAAACTGGACATTCTGCGAAAATCTGTACAGCTGAGAGGTATGCTTCCAGTGTGGCGGTGGCTTGTTTTATAAAAACTCTCATCTATCGCAATTTTGAATCATGGCCTTAGAATAGAAAGGCCATCTTCAGTAGTATCTCAGTACATATGCACGTTGGGTCTTTAATGACTACAGTTGACCTTAGAGAAGGGCATTGGTGTAGGTTTAAAATTTTACATACCAGGCAGAATAAGAATGGACCAGGCATGTACAGGTAACCGTTTAAAGCAACTTACGAGATCACACTGATGGGCACTATTATCAGCAAGTAAGACAAAGTTGCATACTTTGTCATCAGCTACTTTGTATTTCTGGATATTATTAACACAAGTGGAACAACAGCAGAGGCAGGCCATACTCCAGATGAGGTATGAAGATATTTCTTGCTATTGCTTGATGGTCTATATAGAACAGGAGATGGGAAATGTATCAGTGAAGCTTTGATTAAGTTAGTAATTTGGTAGCAACAGACTCAGTGCAAGTGATGAATAAAGAAGAGTCTAGAGAGACCATTTATGTACTTTTGCAGTAAGACATGGGGTATGACATTGTCTGAATGATCATTTATATCAGATGTTGAAAGCTTTGACAGTTGATGAATCAGTTGCTATTGGTCCAGCAACAGAGATCTAGCAGTTTGTGTTATAGATTTTCTTGTAGCTTTCTGCTGCTTTTACATGAGTCAGAAAGTAAGATATCATCAGCATACATAATAAAGATGAGCTGAGGGGACATCCAAATTAATGTCATTTATAAGAACAGAGAATGGAAGAGAACCAAGGATTGACCATTGTGGTCTGAATTAAGTGTTATGTGAGTAAACCTGAAATGTTTGATATTTGATTAAAGCACTGTACGGTATTTTGGCTGAAATTATTTCTGCTAAGTTTATGTAATAGTAGTTTGCGGTTAACTGTGTCAAAATGTCCAGTCAACTCAATAAAGATCCCATTTATAATAAGTCCTTCATCTTTACTAGAGAATATAGCATTTGAGGCTGCATATAAAGTGGTCATGACACAAAACCCATGTTGTTGATTGCAAAGTAGGCCATTGCTGTTTATATCATAGGTTCATAGGTTCATAGGTGTGTACTAGGCTAATGGCCCCGGAGCCT
The DNA here is from genome assembly GCF_019279795.1 of Protopterus annectens. NCBI lineage: Eukaryota > Metazoa > Chordata > Ceratodontiformes > Protopteridae > Protopterus > Protopterus annectens. The sequence goes on along the minus strand of NC_056740.1, from coordinate 103,662,457 downwards.
TTACAAGCCTAGCTCATATGATTACCCTGGCATCATGCCACCTGGTTTTGTTTTGCTTCCCACAACTAACTAACTAACTAACTAACTAACTAACTAACTAACTAACTAACTAACTAACTAACTAAATACATGCATACATACGTAGAGTTCTTAGTATGGAACTGCAATTGTATCGTATTAATTGTACTGACGTTTCAAAGAAAATGAAATGTAACTGAAGTTCCAGACACTGAGGGACAAGATAATCTTTAACTGTAGCTGAATTTGCACTATTGATTGCCGAGATTGCTATCCATTTCAGATTAATTGGGTGATTTACTGCTACTGTCTGTATTTTGTCAAATTTTGGAAAATATATATTGACTATTGATTTGAAATAACGGTATATATTAAACATTGGCACCTGGAGAAAGATTGTATTCCTGTGCGAGGCACACTAAAAATAACACTTAAACATAATGGCAGATTCAGATATACAGTAGTGTGTGTGTGTGTGTGTGGTGGGTGCACAGAGTGTGTGAGTACGTTAAGTCTCTTAACAGAGTGAAGTACAGTATTATACTTCTAATAAATCGTTTTTTAAGTATGTGCATAGTTGTTGAACAAGTATTAACAGTTATTCACTGTCTAATAGTTGTTTGTACAGTGCTTTTTCAAGTAAGGTCATCATATTAAAAATGGTTCTGCATTCCTTGTGTTCTTTTGGGTCAAAAATTTAGACATAGGGATAATGTTGAATGCCTAAAAACACAGGGCACTATACAGGTTATTAGAAATAGGCTGAACATTCATGTGAGGGGTCTTGCTATAAGTAGTGCTGCCATTTTTAGAAACGCTGAATGCAAAGGGCAAATTTCTGCACTAGAGTTTGTTTTTGTTTTAGTTTTGATGGAGGCTCTTTTGTTTCTTACATTAGAATTTCTTTAAAACAGAAGGTGGCCCTGTATTTATACTCTTGGTCTAGCACATATTTATATATATATATATATATATATATATATATATATATATATATATATATATATATATATATATATATGTATCAGTTGGAGTTCTGGAATAAACAATGTGTCTTTCAAAATGAAAAAATAAAATTTGCCAATCACTGATTCAGATGTTGGAAATTTTCTCAGCCAAAGACTGATTAGAGCCGATATGTTTATTCCTACACTCTTTTTTAACACTTATCACAGAAACTATAGTAGGCATACTGTATGTGGTATACCAGCATGTTCTAAATGGGAGGATAAACTCAGTTTTCTAATTATGATTTTCAGAAGGAAATTTATTCCCTTATAATTTCATAATGAAACATATTCTACTATACAGAAGTGTTTACTCCTGATAGTGTTCCTTTACATTCTTCGGTACTTAGAATACTGAAAGACCCTAGATATAATGATAACCCTGGCAAAATATCTTCTGCTAGACAATCAACTTATTTTGTATAATGAAGACATTCAATTTTGTCTCCAGCCTTTTTGATTTGAAATTTTACAGAAGTGCTTTCCTTAATTTACTATTACAAATATGTTGCTGTGATTATCACAAGCATGAACACTTTGTCGGATGTGTTTTTTTTAATTGTTATCCTTAGCCCAAGTTGTATTTTCTCATCAGTTCATTGGTTTTAGCAGTACTAATAAAATCAGAATTAAAATTCACACACATGCACATACACATGTTCTTGTACATCACACACACACACACACACACACACACACACACACAAGGACATAAACATATGCATAAAAACACACACATACAAAAAAACAAACATTTGTCCACATTCATGTACAATCACATGCATACATATAAACAAATGCTTATGCATACACATACACACACACACACACACACACATATATATATGTATATATATATATATATATATATATATATATATATATATATATATATATACATATATACACACATACATATACATGCACAAACCTTCAGTCCTATGAATATATACATACATTACATGCATCTGCCTCACACACACACGCACATATGCTCAGATATGCCCATGCACTCTACACACACACACACACACACACACACACACACACACACACACACACACACACACACACATTACAATCGCTTTAGTCTCTTGCTGTGGTAGAAATAAATTAGGTTGCAAGATATGTATGCACTATGTAATAAAGTCTATTTATTCTCTACTTTGTATATTCTCCTGATGCATTTTTCAGTCATCAAAAGAAATAGTAAATATTTTGCTGTCTAATAAATTAACTAAGATATGAAATTTTTAATGCTACCAAAGTAGAATGGAGGGGCACTTGCAATTCAGTGCACTAAAACGTGATAGCATTTGGTCGATTATTTCAGCATTTGCAAAGCCAGAATTGTAAAACTAAAGGAATAAGAAAGGGAACTAAAGTTTACTAAATATATGGGTACCAAAGTTAGTCTACCGTCTGCAGATTGCAAGCAATACATTTTATGCTAAACTGAGTCTAAAAAGTAAAATAAGCAGTCCTACATATCTGTTTGCCTTTTGTGTCTCAGAGTTAAAGCTGCAATTATTTTGCATAAGGAATTCAGATAAGTGCTAATATAATTTGACTTTTTGTTGGCTATTTCATGCAGTCTCCGTAGATACATAAAAGTGGTTAGACTTGAAATAGAATGTATACAATTTTGGAAAAATAATTTGCCTTCTTAAGGGTAAAGGGGTTGAATGCATCAGTATCTTCTTCGTAACAATTGCTGAATGTTGTCACTGCAATACACTAAGAAGTGAACTTAAAATCTTCAGCAAATATCTACACTTTAATGCAAATGAAATATAAGTAATGCAGGACATTTGCCACATGTGATTTAGAGACAGGAAGTCTAAGTCAGAATATGAAACTGCATATTCATACACCCTAATATAGCTTATTCACATACCCTAATGCTTTACACCCTAATACCGTAGCGTGATTTTATGGGGATGGTAATGCAACTAGTTGCATGTTTGTTCCATGAGTTATTATGTTAATCGCATGTCTGCATATTTTGTTAAATGCAATCTGCCTAATCCCAGGTTTCAAATATTTAGAGGAGTTTGTTGCTAACCCTTTATAATCATTTCTGTGTTATAACAAATGAATTTAAGAAGTGTGGTCTTTTTTTTGTTAAATTATAGATTCATCAGATACCCCACACGGATACTGAAAACATGAAAACATACAGTTATGTCTAGGCATGTTTTTTTGTAGTCATAAATACATGCATACAGGAAGTCATTTTTATTATAAGTGCTATGTGATCTATTTAAAAAAGTAAATGACATGAGCAGAACACGTTTTCTTTGATGTTATGACAGAATGTTCAATCATCTTTCAGCACACATCCTTTTGTATACAGTCAACACCATCTGGTCCAGACTTTACACATACAAATAATGAGCTCACATGCTCTGTTCTAGTCATGATTCAGAAGGTTTCACATCATAACTCTTGTCTTCAAAAACAAAACCTAGTCCTGTGCATTCCTAAAACATGAGAAACTCTATCGCCAATATCAATAACTGGGAGGAAGAGAATGCTTCCTTTCTTGAATTTCTTCATCAGCTGAATAAATTCAGCCTGTCAGACTCTACCTGTTTATACTTACAATGTTTAGTATAACTATGCTTGCTGATGGGTTTGGAATAATAGATAAATGCATAGTCCAAAACCATAGGATGACTGACACCTAAAAATCTGCCCATTTTCCCTAATACCAGAAATGATGGACTCTAAAAGTTCTGTTATTTTCCTTTAGTGAACCTCAATATACTTGCTGTTTATGAAGCTCTGTAATTTCAAGTTTCTGTGTTAGTGATTATTTGCAAGTACACTGCATACTTCAGATATTACATTCGACAATCTTCTATATTTATGCACATAATAATTTCATGATTTTTTTGCAATATATTTAATACTTTATTTGCATTCTGTAAACATACAAGATTTGAAATGAGTGACATTATATGTCAGCCTTACTTTCATCTAATAAAGAATATATAAAAGTCTGAAAACGGGCTTCTCTTTAGGCATCTATTAAATGGACGTAGCGATATCATGGCTCAGTTCTCAGAAGTGAAAGACCAAATGTGGTTTATAAATTATTCTCTACTACAGTTCTCATAATGTATATTGTAGTTTGCTTCTTGAGCAAGTTGGAAAAGGCTACAAAACCATTCAGAAGCAATTGACATACAAACAGGACAGCGTTATTATGAAGACTTATTTCAGTCCTCCTAAATCCTTTTAACAGCTCACCACTGAATATTCTCTAGATCTCTTTTCTCATATTCATTTAGATTATCCTTGTACATTTGTACAATGCTGTTAAATATATTTTGCAGAGTGTAATATTAAAGAAATATTTATGATTGATTAAGAAATTAGGACTTCTGTTCATGATGGTGAAATAATTTAAACTTTGACTGTATGCGATTTAACTCTAGACAACAACTATCCAACAGCTCAGTGATACATTACATTGTACAAAGGGATACAACAAACAATTTCAGTGGTCTGTAAACAAATGTAGAACATTATGGCATAAGTTACTTGCACGTATAAATCTTAAAGCAAAGTGCCACCCAGCTCATTGTTTGGTCTGTTTGTGGTCTTTGCCACTTGAAATACATTGGGATTCTTACATCCCTTATTTTATTAGCACAGCTGTTTTGTCTAATAACCAGCTTTAAGACATAAGCTCACACGCACACACATACACACACACACACATGCACACACAAATCAAATCACCAAGCTATTAATTTACTATGTTTACATCAGATACCATTATACTTAAGTGGCATTCCCTGTCCACTGAATACTAACACATACAAGAACCAACCCTGCCAGCTGAAAATGCATTTCCCCTAACATATTCATGTTTCATGTTTAACTGCCAGCTTGACTAGAGACCTATTCATTCAAACATCATTAATATAGTTCCAACAACAAGTAATTTTTCATTTTGGTCGAGACAATATTTCATCAAGTGCCATCTGAGCATAGCAGGCAATCCAATGGCCCACCATGGTTCTGAAAACAAATGGTATATTGTAAAATTTCCATAAATGATCCTCTCTATGGCAATAGAACAAAAGAGGTACCAGCTTTTACATTCACCTTTGGATGCTGTAAGATGGGTTCCATGAAAAAAGCAACAGCAGCACTACTAACGTGACACCGGAACATTCTGTACAAGAACAGCCATAACTGCCAGGTGGGCTGTAGTGCACAAGGCATCATCTACAATGTATATGCAGTCTACCCAGGAGTTATGACTTACACATATGGTACATACTGTATCAATATTTTGAGAAGGATGATTTTCCCTGGGGAAAATCATATCAGCTGTGCCCATATGCCCTGGAAGCCTAGCCGATAACACATTATAAATCCACAGAATGAGGCTGATCAGTAGTACAACAGTGGCCTGTGATAAACAAGTATCACTGTGGGATGTGCGTTTGAGTTTCTTAAAGCATGCTTTTGCTATTTCTGTTCATCACGTGGTGCCCTACAGTATGATTCTGGCACAAGCGTAAAGCTATTTTCATTATTGGCAATGTTATACAATACAATCCCAAGGAGGCTGGCTGCATGAGGCTCAGAACCTAACATACCAAGTAACTGAAACTGAGCCAGGCTAGGAGTTGCTGGAAAAGCTAGCAGCATGGATGAAAATGCCCCGTGGAGGTGCAGACAGTATGCTGTGGCACTGGCAAAGAGGACATGTCTTGCACATAGCTTTGGCCCAGTGTAAAGAAGATACACAACAGTAATAGTGATCCATGCAAATCTAACACTAGGCTGTGCCTACCCATGCATAGGCTAGCCACACTGTGCTTCAGACATAAGCAACCAAGAAACAATGTGCACAGGTGGAGGAAGAAACATATATGTTGGTTTCTTTCATGGGGAAATATGTGAGTGCTGAGTACAATTAAAACCAAGACTGCACTTGTATGTAGGGGCTTTAAATGTGAGAGGGGGCTTAATGTAAAAGACTTTGTAAAGGGCAAGTGTCACTGAATGCTTGCATGTGTGATAGTCTGAGGGCTATGATGGTGTAAGTGTATGGCTGACAAAGCCTAAGGAGTAGTTGCAGCACTGCTGCACGATAGACTGGACTGGTCCAGGGCATGTGTGGTAGCAGGCTGAGCATCCAGTGCAAGCACCCACCCACAAAAACTTCCTCTACCAGGAGCTGCACTGGTTGTATCATGTCCCTATCTAGATGTTGACATATTGTTTGACTAAGAATGGCATATGTTAACCAGACATGTCACTGCCATGACTGCCAAGACCAAGGGACCTCTTCTCCTGGATGTAGACACTTCTACAACAGATGCAGCCAAGGATGTGTTAGCAGTTCTTGACCTTGATCTAAGCTATCCATGGCCACCATGGTCACCACTCATAGAGTTAGTGCTGGAATGGTTTCATGCAAAGTGCCAGATGTATGTCTGTGAAACATGAGGGCACATGACACGGACTAATATTCAATTTAGTCTGCCAAATCTATCACACATACTGGATATGCTTCTGGAGGAAATCTCTCACCCCTTCATAACCCTTACTGACTTACTCTAAAATGGAAATGGTGGAACTAGCTTGTGCCTCCTTGATAGCCCTGAACATACACTGGGTTACAGCCATCAACAAAGCAAATGCATGGGGCGAGTGTTAACCATGTTTCCAAACCAGTATGAATCCCCTGTCTGTGCATTCCCCTGATGGGACTACTTGTTGAGTCTGACAAATACCCTGTAGGGGTACTATCTTGTCTTGACTTAAAGTGTCCCCGGTATGATATCCACATCCCGCCCACACCCCCCATTAAGGAAACCACGGTAAAACATTTCTCCAAAGCTAACTTCATGCTTCTTAAGACAGAAGTGGTAAACGTCATGACACCCATGCAGATGGATAAAACAGTTACAACTGCTGAATCCTACACAAAGGCACTCTATAAGCACTTACACGAGTGCATGGATCATGCTATCCCAAACAGAACCAAGACGCTATCCTCCAAAAAAAGGAAGCCAAACTGGTGGTCCCCTGCCATAAACAAACTGTACAACAGAAGGAAGAAACTGTTGCAAAAGAGAATAAAATCCCATGAGTGGAGGAGCTCCCTGGTCAGTCTCAGTAAGAAGCTGAGATCTCTTATAAAATCCTCCAAAGCTAGCTATGAAAACAAAATAGCCACTAATTTTAAGGACAACCACAAAGCATTCTATAGCTATGTCAAGAATCTCGATGGCAACACCCAGATCTGCTCTGAGTTACAGCACAAAGGCATGAAAATTACAGAACCAACTGATATTGCCAACATCCTGGCAGATAGGTTCAGTGCTAACTTTACCCCCTCCTCACCCCTAAAGGGTCCATATCTATACAGGAAGAATGTAGAGTCCCTGTAATCACAACTACGCAGGTAAAAGCTGCACTCTCTAAAGCCAAAAACACAGCATCCATGGGACTGGACAACATCCCAGGCTGCGTTTTACACAAACTTCAGAATGAACTGGCTCCCCACTTAAGCACCATGTTCAATAATAGCCTCGCATCAGGCTTTGTGTCCACTGAATGGTGCACAGCAACAGTTATCCCACTCCACAAAGGGGGAGCCATCACTGATCATGGGAACTATCGACCTATTAGCCTGACGAGCCTGGTCTGAAAGGCCATGGAACATATCATCATGGAACTCATAAGCAAAGACATTGGTAACCTCCAAACTCTGGATCCCACCCAATTCAGGTTTGTGAAAGGCAGATTATGCCTCCTGAACCTGATCGACTTCTTTGAGGTGGTCACCAAAGCTGTAGATGAGGGTAAGGTGGTTCACACAGCCTATCTTGACCTCGCCAAGGCTTTCAACACCATCCCCCATTCTGGAATTATAGCTAAACTCACTAAACTAGGTATAAATCCCTACATCACAAGATGGGTTGCCAACTGGCTCACTGACAGAACCCACACTGTAAATGTTGCAGACTCCAAATCTGACCTCAAAGCAGTGACAAGTGAAGTACCACAGGATTCCGTCCTGGGGTCTCTCCTGTTTGGTATCTACTTCTCTGAAGTACAGGCTAACACAGAAGGACTCTGGCTAATGAAGTTTGCAGATGACTGCAAACTAGAAGCCATAGTCAAGTCCCCAAATGATGTGGACATCCTACAGAAGGGCCTCGCTGAGACAGATGCCTGGTGTCAGAGCCATGGCCTCAAGCTCAATGCCAAAATGTGCAGTGTCATCCCCTTTGGCAAAAACTCTGTACCCATGAACTACCACATAGGTAGCAATCTACTTAACACCAAATGTGTGATAAGAGACCTTGGGACCCAGGTGGACAGTAGTCTTTCCTTTGATAGTCACATCGCCACAGTAGTCAAGAAGTCCTTCTACGTGGCACACCTCATCATAAAAGGGTTCTCATCCAGGAAAAAAGAGGTCATTGTTCCCCTCTACTCGACACTCATTAGACCCATTATAGAGTACAATGCCCCTTTTGGAATGTACCTCACAAGACATCTGCAGCAGCTGGAAAGGCCACAGAAGTACCTCACAAAGAGGATTACTGGCCTCAAAAAAATTCCCTACACTGACCGACTCAAAAAAATCTAGCTTTACTCCGTAACATATTGCCTACTCCGAGGTGATCTCTGCCTAACATATAAAACTATGTCAAACCCAGAGCTGTTGGACATGCTACACCTAAAGAAATCCCAATCCCTCTGAGCTACACGCTCTAGGGACCTAAACCTTGTCACCACAATAAACAGGACATGCTGGAGGGATAGATTCCTGTCCCTGAGACTTCCCATACTCTGGAACAGGCTACCCATCTATGTCAAGCAAAGTTCTTCATTAGCACTCTTCAAGAAAAATCTTGATGAGTGGATGGAAAATAGGAAATACACCCCGGGGATCACTTCTGTGTCTCTGCTCGACAGTGGCATAGGAAAATAACTTTCTTGGGTGGCGTAAGCCACGGAGCCGTGTTGGCTAGGCTTACATAGGCTCTTGGGCCGATAGCCTAGTACCTACCTATGAACCATGATATCGTTCCAGGCACTGTCCCAGTAGGCCCAGTTGGCAGTATACTGCCCAAAGAGCCACAAGCCATGAAGATAATAGGCCTGAATTAGTACCTCATTCTCTTCCAAGGAGAAGTTTGACTTTTGACTGCCATTCTTAGCAGAATCAGTAGTATCCTTTTGCTTACTTTCCTTTTCTGGTACTGTTCTGTAGGCATGGAAAAAGCTGATATTAGTATAGTTTTTATGAGAGCCCCAGGCAACTCTTTACCAGAGTGTTCTAACCCTTGTCGATACACCATGCTGCTGGTGTGTTTGACCATCACATCTGCCTATGATGAATACTTACCCAATGTAAAATTCATAACACTACTGAAAAAATGTCATCCACACTCCCACAGACATTACATTCCAATCAACAAGAGGGTGTGATTGATTCCTTTCCCTGTTACACAAACTTTTGTACACGTGGTATACTTAGAATCTATACACCAGGTAAATGGTGTGACAAAAAATGCTATTTCAAGGCTGGCCTGAATGTGTGTATGTACTCTGAGTACTTTCTGCAAGGTGCGTTTCCCATTAGGCTTAGCAATCCTTCAGCACAACCACTATCTTGTGCTTGTATTGACACACCCCCATTAATCCCTTCAATAAATCTTAAAGGTAATGTCAAAGTTACTACACAGGACAGCTAATAATAGCAGTACTTGTAAAAATGACAATACAAACTAACTCTTACTTATTAAAAGCTGGGATAAAGCTCCTCTAAACCATCTGTAGAAAGTTCACACGTTGCAGTTACATGCTACAGCTCTACAAATTCGTCCATAGGGCCAAGAGGCTCACTGCTTTTCCACATGCTTACATAGTGAAGATTCTGGTGCGTCAACATTGTGATTATGCATATGAGGGCTCAACTAATTATTGTTTCTGAGTCACTCATTTTCCAGGTCACCATGAGTAGCTAGACTTTGCTCTGAATTACACACATCATTGTACACATGCCTCGTTCCATGGGGGTAGTGCTGTACATGTGTGGTATATCCTGTGTGTCTGGGAGGGAGTATATTGTAATGCCACCTCCAACCTAACAGAAATAGAACAGAGGTACGAAATGCTGTATTCATGGCATATGAGCAGAGACAGGGAAGCTGTGTATCAAACCACAGAGTGCAATGTTCAAACATTATAATATAGCACTTATATTGGTCTGTCCTTCCATGAGCCATGAACATGAGGTGCCCAGCATTGTGCACAATTTGGCAGGAGGGAGTGTGAGTACAGCTGTGAGGTACCTGCCATATTTCTCTGTGATTTCACAGAAACTAGAAATGTCCTCTGCAATAGAAGCACAGGAATGTAAGCTATTCTTCAACCTCCTCCACTGTGACCACAGGCAACAGGTATTGGTGCAGGAGTATGAAGGCCTTCAGTATAAGGCTGAGGTCTGGACTGCTTTGGCATGGGCTGCATCATGTCTAATGGACATCCTGTACAAAGCTGAGCAGTATCACCACCATTACAGAGACATGCAGAGAAGCTATCTCAACCCTCTTTGATGGTGGGAGACAGCAATTAGAGCAGAAACACCCCAAGGTGCTGAAAGCAACTTTCCCTTACCTGCACATAGAAACTGTCAGTGTGTGCTATCCACAGACATTACACACTCCTGTTTCTTTCTGTATTCCCACCCACAAAATGTAGCTAGCAAGTATGACTGGTGCAAGGCAACCGCACATCTTCAACAAGTAAAACAAAAAATACAGCCAACACCAAAGGACTCCATACATTTCTGTATTCCCTCAGAAGCTATAGCAGATAATGCACAACTGCAGAAGAGGAGGTTAGAGTGCCTTAGAGAGCGCCAGGGTGAGTGCACCTGCTTCATGTAGTACAGGTTTGTATATTATCACTATTGTAAACAAGAGACTCTGTTGCAGAGAGACATGTGAATCTCTTGACCTACTGTAGTCTGACAGAGTATACATTCCAGTACTGACAGTCTTCTGCTAACTTCCATAGTTCAAAAGTAGCTTTAGGATTGTTTAAGGATACACCTTTGTGTGTGTGTGTGTGTGTGTGTGTGTGTGTGTGTGTGTGTGTGTGTGTGTGTGTGTGTGTGTGTGTGTGTGTTTGTGTATGCGAGTTTTGGTGGAATTGTAGATGTAGCTCAACATCTTAAAGTATTGTCTTTCAGATTACACGTGCTGATGGCTGTTAGTTTAATTCCCCCACTCTCTTAGCTCCCTCCTCCGTTACTGTGTATTACAACATCCCTGGAGTGGGTATTAGTGTTAGTTTCAAGTTAAAAACCTATTAAGTTATAAGTGTACAAATGAGCTGCATTTTTACTTTGTATGTGTTCACTTCCTTCCCCTATTTGTTTCTCTATATCTTTCTATTATTTACACTTACAGCTTACAGTAGTAGTCACTTCACACCATTTATTTAGTCCTGTACTGCCAGGTCTGTGATAAGACAGACAGTTAACAGCAGGAGTAAGACTGAATGATGCCATCACGGAGTATGACTGAATGATGCCATCACGGAGTAGGACTGAATGATGCCATCACGGAGTAGGACTGAATGATGCCATCACAGAGTAGGACTGAATGATGCCATCACGGAGTATGACTGAATGATGCCATCACTGTGAGCTTCCTACACTTGTAGAAGGGTGCCAGCATACTAAGGCATTCCCTTTCAGGTTGCATGTGATGCTGAGTGTGGGTCCAAGTCCCCTGTCATTTGTACATTGTGCCATCACTAGACACTTGGTGGGAGTGTTTTTTTTGTTCTCTTCAGTATAGTACCTGAAATATTATCAGAGAAAAATGACGTGAGTTGAATTTATTTCATTAAATATGTAGTTCATTCTTCTGCAAACACTTTCTCACTATCCTTAGTATTACAAACATTTAATTTATTATTTTGGTTTCCTGAACTTATTTACAATAATATGTAGCAGTATCTAGTAACTTTTGTTCAAGCAAGGTCCGTCAGCCCTCCACATGTGGCACCACCGCCTACAACATTTGCTGGCCAGACTGCTATAGTCACCCACTGCACTTCAGCAGCTGCAGGGTACATGTACTAAGGATTTTGGCTGCTGTTCCAGCTGGTAGCAGTGGAAATAAAGGTGACATATTCATTACACACTAGCAGCTGACAAGCATCATGGGGTAGTTGATTAACTGGCAGCTTGATGTCTACATGGGCCATCTCAAGAAACTTGTCAAGTAGCTTATTACCCACACTCACTCCTCCATATTAGTCAGGGCCCACTGGTGAAGGAACCAAGAGTGGCAAGTAAGCTCCCACTGGGTCATGGCTGGCTAATATTACTCTTCCTTTTGTGTCTACACTCACACCTGTTTGTTGTCCAATCAACCAAAATACCACAGTCTACCCTGTTTGTCTGATGTTTCCTTCTCCATTATACTTTGCGTTCCCAATATGTCATTACTTCACCCATCAGCCTCATCTATCTTCTATATTTGTTTGTATGCCACTGCTACCTACCTTGACCCTCTTAACTTTCTCTTACTTCCCTTTCTTCCTTCCCCACTTACCTTGTTAACATACCTCTAAGCTGTATAACATTTGGAAGGTCACTTTTTATTTGTTGTACTATGTCTTCTCCATCCCCAATCAAACTGCACTTATTTTGGAAATTCTTAAGTTAATATGATTGGCATTTAAACTGCGTTCCTATTTTATGACCTGTACCATTATTTTTTGTGAATAACCACTAAATCTACAGATGGCAACTGAAGTGTATGCCTTCTTTCTTTCTCTCTCTCCCATCATATTGATATATGGTTGCATTCTATAAGAGCAAATGCTATTGCAGGCTTGTTTTTCAGCCTTTCGGCTGCTTTGTATGTGCGATTGTGATACAGTGGGGTCTGGGAATTTACCTTACAACACTGTTATGCAATTTCAGAGATAGTATATATAACCTGCTGGGAGTGTTGGGGGATGAACAATTATTTTTTATCTACTTTTGTGTTTACAACTTTTTAGATTTGATCTTTTGTTGTGCTTAAAATTCCACATTAGTATTTGTTCAGCTGGCAGCTGGCTCAATGATAAGTTACACAAATTTAGCTAGATATATAGACATATACACACACACACATATATATATATATATATATATATATATATATATATATATATATATATATAAAATAGGCACAGACCAACTAAAATATTTCACCCCACTTCTTCCATCTCCATCCTGGTCATCCCATAAGTTTTCACCTTCTGACCTTGTTGTTCTGCCCTTTACTTGCTTCCCTAGATATCGCTACTTTCCTATAATCCCATTTCCAGCCTTTAATTTGGTCAAAATAAAAGATGAAAATGTAACTATAACAGCCTTTTAAGACTTTCACGTGATTTCCTCTTTTTTGTAGCTGCTTTGCAATCATGACAGTGCAGGGCCTCTTGGAGGCACATGCATGAATGACATTCAGTACTTTCTCTTTGTTTTTCCCTGCGGCCACACCTCAGTACTATGCCCATTTAACACAGACTCTGCTGCAGCTGTATCAAGGTCATTTATTAACCTCACCATCAAATACCTGTTTACCCCACTGTTCATGTTAATGAGATTTAGCCTTTGTCAGGTAAACAAGGTGTGCATGTGGTTTTGTAACTTTCCATGTCTTGATATTGGTCATGCAAACAAAATTTAAATTGCAAAGATGGAAAATGTGAAGACTTTTTTTGTGGTATTTATGCTTCTAAATGTTCTGAATAATGGCCATTAATACTCCCTGTTATTAAATTGTACTTTGATATATAAACATGTATACAAAAGTGCAATTACTGGTCCAGTGCAAGTAGAAAAAAATGAAATTTCAGCCATGGATATGTTCTTCTCATTTAATTATCAGAAGTGAGAAAAAGCATTTAAGAATTATAAAATTATGGAATTAGATAGCAAAAAAATAGCATGTGTCTTACACAGAAATCCTTTTCTGTCTTTCTACTTTTCTAAAGTAATATAAGTTCCAGTAATTTCCATTCCTCACTGAACTTGTCCTAAGTCTGTCCAATGCCTTCGTGAATGTCATTATATTTGAGTAAACCAGTTCCTACAACACATGCCCATTGTAATAAGACACGTGAGTCCCTCATTTAATAACGTCCCTGGTAGCTATAGGAATATTTTCCTGAAGGATACAGTACTCCAAGTATTTGATGAATTCTTGGAAACAGTAGGATAAGTCATAATGTCTGCTATCTTTGTACTTATTCTGATCTTAATATTAATTAATTTAGAATTTCCTCACACATTTCTAAGGACTATGTACCATTCTGAATAATTATCCCATCCGTATATTCCAGTGAAGCTAATATTCCTAGATGCATCAGGCTGTACACCTGTCAGTAAAGATGGATAATAACTTCTCAATTTTTACACCAATAACATCTTTCATCACTTATAACAGATTTACTTAACTCCTCATTGCTGTATTCGATTGGCATCCTATGTTTAAAACATTACCCCACAGCCCCCATTCATTTTGATTTTTTAGCACTTAAACATTCCACTTTGTAGGTTTATACCAAATCACTACCACCATTTGTACATAGCGTTGCACTTTTTTCTGCCTGTAGTTTATGAATCCCAGCCATGGCTTTCCTTGTCCCCTTGATGCCATTCGGACTGATATCTAATACTGACTCTAGATTCTAGATGTTCTTTACAAATGATGTTTATATTTTGTGATTCAGGGAACTTGGAATGGGGTTTCCATTTCTGCTCATCTGTTAAACTGTCTTATTTCTATCTCAGTCCTTTGAAATTTTGGTGAGACTGACTCCCCCTCCCAAAGAAGTAGACAAACTCGATGTGTACGTGTGTGTGTGTGTATGCATGTTTGTGCATGTGTGCACGCGCGCGAGTGCACATCACAAGGATAGTTGTTGCAAAATTCATTACATAATTGAGATGTCTTCTAGAAGTGAGCAATGGTCCTCTGCCAGATGTGTCAGTATTGTGACATCAGAATGCATACTGAAATCCACCGTAAAGGAAAGCATGCTAAGTACTAACTTCTGATCCTATTTGTCATTAACATAAATGGTCATTGTATGAACTTTTCACACAGGGGTATAGACAGGATTTTTGGAATTGTACACTATCTTCAAAATGTAGCTCCCGCCAACACAAGTCTTTTATTTTATCATGACTTCATTACTTCAAAAAAAAACATGAAATGACATAGTTAGGCATATAAAACAAGGCATTCTGAAAAATGCCATTATATAATGATAATCAATCATAATTATACAAATTAAAAATAATTGAAAGCAGATTTCATTGCACTAAGTAAATAAATTATTTTTAGAAAGAACATGCCATGTCAGACATGGCATTTGCCTGGCTACAGCCATATTATCAGCATTATTATGTCAATTATACCTTATTTTTTCAGAGAAATCCAGGTTAAATTCTTTTTCAGGGTTTCTGTTCATAATAATGCATATTAAATAAAGTGGATTACGTTAAATGGCCCTCCCATGAAATTCTAAAAGAATCGCTCTTTTTTGCTGACAAATTCCTCTTGATCATACTAATTTTCAAATCTTTTTTTTTGTCTAGGTACATGACATAATTCTAAATTTTATGAGCAGACAATGCTGTACAATTACTTCTACTTCTTCTTTCCAATGGGTGATGGTGATTAATTTGTAGATCATCATCAAATCAAAGAGAAACAAAAATGGTTTCTAGAAAAAAGGGACACTTTTTAAATCTTAAATATATGGAGCCACTGGAGTTTCTTGCATAGACAATAAGAGTGCTCTTGAGCCTAATGTTTTGAGTAGTTCTTCTCTCCTGCCAGACACTGGAGTTCAGATTGCATGTCCAATGAGTAGATTCTTATGTTCTTCTATCCTCCCTACTAACTATTAAAGTTCAGTGAAATCCACCAGAGAGGAGATGGATTTAACATTGACTACAATTTAAAAAGTTTTATAGATATATATATATATATATATACACATACATACACACATATATATGTATATAGCTGCATGCTTATAGATATAGGGATTGACAAAGACTGGCAAAGAAGAACATCTTCTTTCGGCTGTTCCCGTTAGGGGTCGCCACAGCGGATCATCTGTTTCCATTTCTTCCTGTCCTCTGCATCATGCTCTTTCACACCAACCGCCTGCATGTCCTCTCTCACCACATCCATAAACCTCATCTTAGGCCTTCCTCTTTTCCTCTTACCTGGCATCTCCATCCTTAGCATCCTTTTCCCAATATACCCAGCATCCCTCCTCAGCACATGTCCAAACCAATGCAATCTTGCCTCTCTTGCTTTGTCTCCAAACTGTCCAACCTGAGCTGACCCTCTAATATATTGATTCCTAATCCTGTCCATCCTAGTCACACCCAGTGCAAATCTTAACATCTTTAACTCTGCCACATCCAGCTCTGACTCCTGCCTTTTCGACAATGCTACCGTCTCCAACCCATATAACATAGCTGGTCTCACTACCCTCTTGTAGACCTTCCCTTTCACTCTTATGGGTACCCGTCTGTCACAAATCACTCCTGACACTCTTCTCCACCCATTCCACCCTGCCTGTACTCTCTTCTTCACCTCTCTTCCACACTCACCATTACTCTGAACTGTTGATCCCAAGTACTTAAACTCATCCACCTTTACCAACTCTACTCCCTGCATCCTCACCATTCCTCTACCCTCCCTCTCATTTACACACATATATTCTGTTTTAGCCCTGCTGACCTTCATTCCTCTCCTCTCTAAAGCATATCTCCACCTCTCCAGGGTCTCCTCAACCTGGTCCCTACTCTCACTACATATCACAATGTCATCTGCAAACATCATAGTCCACGGGGCCTCCTGTCTAATCTCATCTGTCAACCTGTCCATCACCACTGCAAATAAGAAAGGGCTAAGAGCTGATCCTTGATGTAAACCCACCTCCACCTTAAAAGTACCTGTCACTCCCACCGCAGTCCTCACCAATGTCACACTACCCTTGTACATATCCTATACCACTCTTAGATACTTCTCTGCCACTCCCGACTTCCTCATACAATACCACAATTCCTCTCTAGGCACCCTGTCATATGCTTTCTCTAAGTCCACAAAGACACAATGCAACTCCTTCTGACCTTCTCTGTATTTCTCCACCAACACTCTCAGAGAAAATATTGCATCTGTAGTGCTCTTTCCTGGCATGAAACCATACTGCTGATCACTAATCATCACCTCCCTTCTTAAACTAGCTTCCACTACTCTTTCCCATAACTTCAAGCTGTGACTGATCAGTTTCATCCCTCTGTAGTTACTGCAGCTCTGCACATCACCCTTATTCTTAAAGATAGGTAACAAAACACTTTTTCTCCACTCCTCAGGCATTCTCTGACTTTCCAAAATTTCATTAAACAATCTGGTTAAAAATTCCACTGCCATTTCTACTAAGCACCTCCATGCTTCCACTGGTATGTCATCTGGGCCAACAGCCTTTCCATTCTTCATCCTCTTCATAGCTGTCCTTACTTCCTCCTTGCTAATCTGCTTCACTTCCTGATTCACTATCCCCACATCATCCAACCTTCTCTCTCTCATTCTCTTCATTCATCAGCCCTTCAAAGTACTCTTTCCATCTACTCAACACACTCTCCTCACTTGTGAGTACGTTTCCCTCACTGTCCTTTATCACCCTTACCTGCTGCACGTCTTTCCCAGCTCTGTCCCTCTGTCTAGCCAATCGGTACAGGTCCTTTTCTCCCTCTTTAGTGTCCAATCTCTCATACAACTCTCTATATGCCTTATCCTTAGCCTTCGCCACCTCTCTCTTTCCCATGCGCCTCATCTCCTTATACTCATGTCTACTTTCTTCATCTCTTTGACAATCCCACTTCTTCTTTGCCAGCCTCTTCCTCTGTATACTCTCCTGTATTTCCTCATTCCACCACCACGTCTCCTTGTCCTCCTTCCTCTGTCCAGATGTCACACCAAGCACCTTCCTGGCAGTCTCCCTTACTAGCTCTGCTGTAGTTACCCAGCTATTCGGTAACTCTTCATTGCCTCCCCGTGCCTGTCTTAACTCTTCCCTAAACTCCACTTCACAATCACCCTTTTTTAACTTCCACCATTTAATCCTTGGCACTGCTTTCACACTCCTCCTCCGCTTCTTGATCACCAACATCATCCTGCAGACCACCATTCTATGCTGCTTAACTACACTTTCCCCAGCAAAGAAAGAAGTGGCAAAGAAGAACAAGTTGTAAAAATAATTTCCCCCTTCCATTATTCACATAGCCAGTCTTTTATTTATTTTATTTATTTTATTTATTTTTTATTTTACATTTGTCGACCGGGCTAGTCTAGCTGGATACATGTCCATTTTCAGTAGAGGCCCGGGGAGAAAAGCTCCACAAACACAATAATATAGAACAAAACTAGTTATAGAAAACAAAATATTTTACAAATGGAAAGTAGTACATAAACAATGCCAGAAGCATAGCCAACAAAAATACATCAGGTGATAAAATTGCTAATGCAAGAAGGGATAGAAATCTTATGTATCACATGACAGAACATGTTGATTGACCTGCATAGAGGAATCACATTGCAGCTTTTTTTTTTCTCTTTTGTGCTAGATATTGGACTGCTTGTGTAGCTTTTCATAGAAATCACCCTTTGTTCTCTAACTGCTATAGTAAGAGCAACCAGTGAATGTGAAATGGTTAGGAATAGGCCCATATAAGAACTGATTTTCTTTCATTGATGAATCAGATTCCTGCACTGGCTTGAATACCCCAACCCCACCCTCCATCACCAGAGATAAGGATGTCAAGAGTCAGCCTTCACTCTCTGGGGTGTGATAGGTACCATCACTTACAAACTCATAACAAAGTAGTAATGTATCTTAGTACAGTTTGCTTCCAGTTTTAGAGCAGAGCCATAAGGAGGGAATTTATAACCCAGTAATCTGAATAAGAAGACCATGGCTTGCCATGCTCTGGCTGGGTGTCCTTTCCCCTCATTTAAGTTAGTGCAGGTTATAAGGAGTTTTATTTTATGGACCATGATGATAAGATTTCTGTAGCCTTTATTTGTCTTCAGACAATAAAACTTTGCTGCTACTATTAAATTTATAATGACCTTAATAAATGGTTAGATAACATTTTTTTCTACAAATAAATGTATCCAAAACTTCCTGTAGAATTGCACTTTATTAATTTCTTCCATGACATATTGGTCAAAGTAACAAAAAAAAAACAGATGCTAAGTCACTACCTAAAAAGAAGATGAAAGTACTCTATAGAGTGGTTAGGGAGTACAAGTATCTGCATACAAATGCTGTGCCTGACCCATCTATAATCAAATTACAATCACATAAGATATCAGGTCTCAAAAAAACATTATTTCTATCACTAACAAGCTGCGGTAGTGTTGTCGCCTCACAGTAAGATATTGTCCTGTTCGATTCTCAGCTAGAGCGTCTTCTGTGTGGAGACATGCTTGAATGGGCGTACCTTCGTTGAAGGTTGTGCGTCAGAGCTGGCAACTCGGCACGTAAAAATCTACTGCCAATCATTAGCGGACCGGAGTTCCGCTGTGGCGACCCCTAACCGGGAAAAGCCAAAAGACGCAACAACAACTAACAATAGGGAATGACAGGATGCAGCACATTAAAACAAGTAAACAACAGCACGAAAAATAGCAGTATAGTGTCTCCTCTGAGTAAGATGGTTCTTTGTTCTCAAGTTCCATCATCACTTGTTTCCTGCCTTGTGTCATACTCTACAGAAAGGAGGCAGATTTTCCCTTTCTGTAGATTAATGGGATCTGACCTCTTTAAACACTTTCGCCAGCTGGAAAGACCACAGAAGCACTTCACAAAGAGAACCCATGGCCTCCAACACCTGTCCTATGTGGACAGGCTCAAATCACTATCATCAACTCGGTATTGTCCACATTGCTCAAAGGTGATCTGTGTTTCACCTACAAGACAATATTGGACCCTGCCCTACTAGAGATACTGCATAACTGTAAGTCAAACTCTTCACACATTAACCAATCAAAAGGCCTAAATCTAGTATGCAACATTAACAAAACCTGCTGGAGAGACAGGTTTGCCTCCCAGAGGCTACCCAGTCTCTGGAATAGACTCCCCATACACGTCAAACAGAGTATGTTGCTGACCCTCTTCAAGTGCAACCTTGATGAGTGGATGGGAAACCACAAATTTGTCCCAGGGGTTCCACCTCTATCCCTGACTGAAAGGGTGACAGGTGCTGACTGAGGTTTCTTTTTTGGTTATAAACTCTTGGCTAGGCTTGTAAGGGCTCCAGGGCAATTAGCCTATTAACCTCCTATGATCTAAGACCGTATGATAACATCAGAGCAGTGGATTAGCCAGCAAGGCTGAACATGATATTCAGCAGGGTTTTTATAATAGTTCAGCTGCACATTCCATCTCTTTTTCAAAAGCAGCAAATTCACACAAAAGAAACAAATTCCCGCACTACTGTTTCATAACCTTCAGGACATCAAGGGACTGGAACTCTTTGTACAAGAAAAATGTAGAATATTGTTTTATTTATTTTTTTTTGTGGTTGTTTGCATTTGCTTGGTGGGAAAACTTGCATTCCCCATTTGAAAGAGAAATGAGGCAGCACAAATTTGAATAACATGCACAGATTAGAAACGAGGCAATATAAACTCTAAGCATTACTTTTTTGAGAAAATGGAGTGCTTACAATCCAAGATTTCTTTTATTTATTTATTTGTTTATTTATGCTTTGTGACAGGATTAGTCTGGTGGCCTCTTTTCAGGGGAGAACTGAGGTAGTATTCAAACTACTAAGAGAAATATCAGCAGGGCATCAGGGAGCTTCCTCTACTTTCTGGAGTTGCTAGATGGCACCAGACAGTTCCCATAGCAACAAGGAAGAGGCCTAAGGGATGCAGCAGCATGGAGAAGGAGAGAAAAGCTACGAAAAGTTTGGAGGTAGAAAATGAGAATAGGGAGAAAAAAAAAATAATATGCTGTATCAGAACACAGGAAATACTTTGTGTGTGGCAGATGAAGCAACTAAGCAGTGTTGAGCTGTCTCAGTGAAGAATGAAGTAGTGAATCTGCTGGAGTGTTGCAGATAAAAGAAATGGCATCAACAGGGTTTGCAGATAATGTTCCATTGAAAATAACTGAGCAGGATGGGGTGAAGTGGCAGAACAATGTTTCAAAGTGCTGAGGATGGTAATGGAGAGAAGGAAGCAGATTATGTGGCAGCAGAGAACGCAACAGTTGAAGCAATGTGGATGAAGGTGACAGTAGAAAGAGTGTATGTTAAATTAGGAAAGAGAAGAAAAAAAATAAATGAGAAATTGTGGGATAGAATTGAAGAGTAGGAAGTGTTATAGTTATAGAAGGATTATATAACCATGAAAAATGTCTACAAAATCTGGTCTGAGTAGTGATTTGAACTTAAAAAGAAATATGAAAAGTTGTTTTTCCCTGTAGCAAGTTGATGTAAGAAAGGAACAAGAAGTGAAGTATGGTCAATTTTATAGAAATGCATTAGAGAATTCAGAAAGTACTGTACAAGAGCTTATCATGAAATATGAATATACATAAACTAAATCAATTTCTGTTTAGGCAGAAATATTATTTACAAGGGAGAAGGGAGGAGGTAACTGCATATCTGGGTAAAATAGCAAAGGAGGATATCAATATAAGGAGAGAGATGAAAAATGTAAAAGGAGAGGCAAAAAGAACAGAATAGCAAATTATAAGTATTGTGGTACAGTACATGAAAAATAACAGAGAATAGAAATTAAATACACTTCCAGAAAAGTTTAGGAAGAGTTTGAAAAAAATACTATTAGTGAACTGGATGAAGTAAATGCTAATTCAGCATCAGGCCCAGATGGAATAGGATATGGAATGTATAAGAAATTAATGGACTGGCAAAAAGAGTATTTTGTAAATGTACTGAATAAATGGTTAAATGGTTAAAATCGCTAAGGTGGTGGTGGTGCGGTAGCGTTGTCGCCTCACAGTAAGATGCTGTCCTGTTCGATTCTCAGCTAAAGCGTCTTCTGTGTGGAGACATGCGTGAATAGGCGTACCTTCATTGAAGGTTGTGCATAAGAGCTGGCAACTTGGCATGTAAAAATCTACTGCCAATCATTAGCGGACCGGAGGTCCGCTTTGGCGACCCCTAACCGGGAAAAGCCGAAAGACACAACAACAACTGAATAAATGGTTAAAGGAAGGGTTTTTTTATGAACAGTTATATAGAGGGATATTAAAAGTGACATGGAAGAAATATGAGAAGAATGAAATAAGAACCAGACACCACACTAAATACATATTATAACATTTTTATGGAAATAATATAAAGTATAATGGAAGGAAAGATGAGGGATATCATGGGAAAAGGTATATGTGGCATAAAAGGGATGGGGTATCAATAACTGTTATTAAATCAAAATAATAGCTGTGTAAAGAAATATGCATGATGTTCATAGGTTCGTAGGTTCATACTAGGCTATCTGCCCTAGGGCATTTATAAGCCTAGTCAGAGTGTGTTTGGCTTCCGCCACCCATTTTAAATTAATATTGTTATGCCCTTTTTTGAGGTTAATATACTGTGCCTCTGTCTAACAGTGACACAGAAGTGATACCCGGGGTAAACCTACGATCTCCCATCCACTCATCAAGATTCCTCTTGAAGAGAGTCAATGAGGGACTCTGCCTAACCTGGACTGGGATTTTATTCCAGAGTGAAGGGAGCATCTGGGTTATGAATCTGTCCCTCCAGCATGTCCTATTTATTTCAGTGCTGAGGTTCAAGTCTCTCGAGCACATAGCTTGATGGGATTTGGATTTTCTGAGGTACAGCATGTCCATTAATTCCGGATTGGACATGGCTTTATACGTCAGGCACAGATTGCCTCTGTGCAGGCAGTATGCCACTGAGTAGAGCTGGAGTTTCTTTAACCGGGCAGCATATGGCATCTGTTTGAGCCCTTTGATCCTCTTGGTGAGGTACTTTTGGGGTCTTTCCAGTGGCTGCAGGTGTCTGGTAAGGTACATCCCAAAAGGGGCATTGTACTCAATTATGGGCCTGATGAGGGATAAGTAAAGAGGCACGATGACCTCCCCTGATCTAGATGTGAATCCCTTCATGATTAGGTGGGCTATATAAAATGTTTTTCTAACCACTTTGGCCAAGTGGTTGTCAAATGAGAGATTGCTATCAACTTGGGTCCCCAGGTCCCTAATTACTTCTTCTGTACTTAATGGATTACCACCTATGTGATAATTTGTGGGCACTTTGTTTTTGCCAAAGGGGATGACTATACACTCTTTGGCGTTTAGCTTGAGGCCATGGCTCTGGCACCAGTTGTCTGTTTCTATGAGGCCCTTTTGGAGGATGCTTGTGTCGGCTGGAGAGTCGATTATGGTGCCCAGTTTGCAGTCATCTGCGAACTTGGTCAGCCACAGTCCTTCCGTGTTGGCCTGTACCTCTGAGAAATATATACCAAACAAGAGAGGTCCCAGGACTGAGCCTTGTGGGACATTACTTGTAACTGATTTGGAGTCTGACATGGCTCCAGCAATTCTAACCATGTGGGTTCTGTCCTTGAGCCAGTTTGCAACACATCTAGTGACATAGGGGTTTATATTTAAGCTGGTGAGCTTATCTATAATGCCCGAGTGGGGTATTGTATCGAAGGCTTTTGCGAGGTCCAGGTAGGCTGTGTGGACCACTTTCCCCTCATTAATGGCCTTGGTGACTGTTTCAAAGAAATCAACCAGGTTTAAGAGGCAGGATCTGCCCTTAACAAAGCCAAACTGGATAGGAACCAGTGTCTGTAGGTCCCCAATATCTTTATTTATGAGGTCCATGATGATCCTTTCCATAGCTTTACAGACCAAGCTAGTCAGGCATATGGGGCGATAGTTTCCAGGATCCGTTGAGGCACCACCTTTGTGGAGAGGGACCACTGTTGCTGTACGGCACTCTTTGGGTACATATCCTGTAGCAAGGCTGAGATTGAACAGTAGTTTTATGTTTGGGTTTAGCTCTTCTTGGAGTTCATGTAGGACGCAGCCCGGGACACTGTCTGGTCCCATCGATGCTGTGTTTTTTGCTTTGGAGAGGCGGCTCTTACCTGAGCATCTGAGATGTCAGGGGGGCAGCACTCTGCTAGGATAGATATTTGCCCTTTTGGTGGGGGGGGGGAGTTTGCGCTGAACCTGTCAGCTAGGATGTTGGCAATGTCTGTGGGTTCGATGCATTTTTTGTCATTTTGGACTAATTCTGAGCATATCTGGGAATTCCCACCCAGGTTCCTAACATAACTAAAGAAAGCCTTGTGATTATCCTTAGTGTCCTGTGCAATTTTTCTCTCAAAGCTGGCCTTAGACAATTTTATGAGTGCCCGTAGTTTTTTGCTAATACTGATCTGAGATGCCTTCCCTTTTTGGGATTTTGCTCTATCATGTAGTAGCTTCCTCCTTCTATTGTATAGTTTGTTTATGGCTGGGGTCCACCAGACAGGATGTCTGCCTTTGGAGGATTGGGTCTTGGTTTTATTTGGGATTGCATGATCCATGCATTCCTGAAGGTGTTCATAGAATGCGTTTATAAAGGATTCTGCGGTCTGGGCCGTATTTTCCACAGGCTCGGGGGCTTTGAAGGATTCCACCTCAGTTTTGAGGAGTGTGAAATTTGCTTTAGAGAAGTTTTTCACTGTGGTTTTCTGAGCAGGGGGTGGGGTCGGGATGTGAATATCCAGTGAGATTAGATTATGGTCTGATCTTTCCCGTGAGGGATACACTTCTGGTCTGGAGCATAGAGCCCCCATGTTGGTGATGATCAGGTCCAGTATGTTTTTCCCTCTTGTGGAAGTGGTAACAAGTTGTTCCATAGCATTTGAGTTTATAAATTCTAGGAACCTTTGGGCTAGGGTGTTGGAGCTAGAGTAATGCTCCCAGTCTATGTTTGGGTAGTTGAATTCGCCCAATATAATGGTGTTTGGAGAGACCTTCATATTTTCCAGTGTTCTCAGGAAGGCTGAGTAGGGTTCCTGGGTTTGCTAGGGTGGTCTGTAGCAGGCTATAAACTGGAAGGCAGTTTTACCCACTGTTAGTTTCACATGGATAGTCTCTGATGCATCGTGCTGTGCCACCAACCTGGAGGTGTGGGTATCTTTGACGAATATTGATACTCACTCTCCTTTTGTGGTTCGGTCCAAGTTTTGGAGCTGAAAAGCATGGTATGAGGTATAACCTGGTAGTGCTGGGGTGCTCTCGGGAGCCTTGAACCAGGTTTCTGTTACTGCACAGATATCAATGTTCTCCATGCTAAGGAGAGTTTCGAGTGCGTGCATCTTGAGGTTTAGACTTCTGGCGTTAAGTAGCATTACTCTTAGTTTCTTATCCCTTGTGATACCTATGGAGGTGGGTTTGTCTTCTGAGCCTTGCCTAAAAAAGGTACTATGGGGGAAGCAAGACCCTTTGCCGATATCCGAAAGCCAAGGAGTGACAGGTGCAAGCTGTCCCTAGCAAAGCATCTTGGCTTGTCGAGCATGTCATCCCAGGCTGACAGGCATTGGATCCCCTTTGAGTGACACCAATACTAATACTTATGTGTGGTATAAGATAAGGATTTCCCATGAGTGGAATATTGTTTGCATTGGTGATGAATGTTAATATGAGTGAAGTAGCTTACAAAATGAAAGATGCTACATATGTGATGAAAAAGGAGACGCTGAAACTGGAAGTTTTGACGTGCACTGGCAATATAGTTGTAGTCGCTAAGAACAATATATGGATGCGGGATGTATTGGTTTGTCTATATGGACGATTAAAGGAAACAAGAATAATTTTGAATAAAGACAAAAGTAAAAAACTCAAACCATGCTGTGCTTCAGCTGATGACTCCCCATGTGAATAGCTTAAAACAGTAGCTGGCAGCATTGCCTATCCTGTCTCAGCCTTCCACGAATCCTACACTCCTTTGCTCTGAAAAAGTCATACATTATTCCTCTGCTCAAAGGACGAAGTACAACAGACATTACTAACTTTAGACCTATAGCAATCTTATCCACCCCTTTCCAAAATATGTGAAAAATCTATTGAAAGACAATTTCTAAACTATTTCCTGTAGGAAGATCTCCTATCCTCCATACAGCATGGCTTCTGTCCTTCCCATAGTACGGACACTGCACTTCTAACCTCTATAGATACTGTCAAAAAAGATAGAGATAATGGTAAACTAATCTCCTCCTTTTTTCTAGAATTTTCTAAAACCCTCAACATAGTTTGCCACAGCAAACTTCTACTTCACTGTCCTCATTAGTTCTGTCTTAGTCCACCCATCTATGGTTCAAAACCTATGTACCTAATAGGTATGAGTGGGATGCTCATGATCTTTCTCATCAATGCAACTACAACTACACTTGCCACTACTTATCTCCTCCCCACACTTCTTTATGGTGCACCCATCTTTACTAACCTTCAGGCATCACAAAGATGAAAACTTGAACAATGCTATAACAAAGTTGCTTAATATGCAATAAATACTGCTTTCCAAACCCATCACTGAATAGCAATAAAATTACTAAATTGGTTAGAACTACCCCATCAGCTAACACATACACATCTCCCTACCACATATAATGTTATCCAGCATCCATCTGGTTACTATGTTCCCAGTCAGTCATTACAATCCAGTGACCAATAACTCCTATCTATCCACAAACGTGCTGTGCATTGTCTATACTTGTACAACATTGCAAAGCCCTGGAACTCCTTATTTGCATCCATCAGGTCAATACTCTCACTCCCATCTTTCAAAACCATTCTGAAAAGACTTCCTAGCCAGATGCTGGCTCTGTTCTTGCTCAACATCAAGATAAACTTACTCACCCTTCTTCACTCAGTTCCTTCCTTACACTTGAGGTGCTTAAGCAAAAGTGGTGTGGCTGAATGCATGACAATGTCTGCAGTCATCTGCTGATACTATTAAATGAAATGTACATCTGCAGGCAGAACGAAGGATTCCTTCAAACAATACAAAGACGAGAGAAAAGGTGTACTGTGCTTATCATTTAATACTGGGGGGGGGGGTCATGGCCAGAATATAATTCTTCTGTCTTTGGAAATTCACATCCTATAAATGTAGTGCACTTATCCATTAAAGCAATTTATCCTTTAAGTTTAGCAACAGAAAAGTACTCCTCAAGCTATCACAAGAAGCAATGTCTTATAGACTTTTGATCAGAGATCTGTGTCTCATTTACTGTGCCATAAGAGAACAGGTTGTCTTGTGTTTTCGTATCTATGCAAGTCTAATGGCTCCATCAATACTGAAAACAAGGATCTAAATGTTTGTGAAGAGATAAATAAAACACAGTGGGGGGAAAGATTTATAACTCAGCCCCTCCCTGACCTCTGTAATAAACTCCCTTTTCATGAAAACCATTATGACTCACTACCTTTCTTTAAACATAATTTAGATTACTGGATGGATAGTCACAAATTTTCTCCAGTATAGACTGGTGTAGTCTTTCTTAAGAAAGGAGCTGCAGCTTGAGAGAGATAAGTGGCAAGACTAGTCAAAAGTCTTGGACTATCTATTTTATTTTGTTTTATTTTACATTTGTTTACCAGGAAAATGTCCGACTGGGCAGGGCTGCCCGTTATCAGTGGAGGTCTGGGGAGAAAAGCTCCATACACTAATAACATACAATAATAAAAATACACTAGTAAATAAAACACAGTGATAAAACAGACAGTGAGTAGAGATAACATATAAACTATTGCTATTTCAGAATTTTATACTGACTTATTATATTGTGAGGTTAAAAAAATCCAGTATTTTCTAATGTTGACATTTTATTCTTGCTGTAAGCTTTTTAGAAGGTTTGAGTTACTTGCTGCCATTTTGGCTTTAGGTTCTTAGGTGTGTACTAGGCTAATGGGCCAGGAGCCTTTACAAGTCTAGCCCATAGGATTATCCTGGCATCGTGCCACCCAACCTTAGTTTCTAGTGCCTCTGTTGAGTAGAGTCATTGCAATGATCCCCAGGGTGAATTTTCTATTTTACATCCACTCATCAAGATTTCTCTTGAAGAGGGCCAGTGAGGTGCTCTGTTTGACATGTATGGGAAGTCTGGGTTATGAACCTGTCCCTCCAGCATGTTCTATTGATTGTGGTAATGAGGTTGAGGTCTCTGGAGCATGTGGTGTGGAGGGATTGGGATTTCTTTAGATATAGCATTTTTAAGAGAGCTGTGTCAGACATGGATTTATAAGTCAAGCAAAGATCGCTTCTAAGTAGGCAATATGAGACAGACAATAGTTGGAGTTTTTGAGTCTGTCCATATAGGACAAGTGTTTAAGGCCTAGTATCCTCTTTGTGAGGTACTTTTGCGGCCTCTCCAGTTGTTGCAGGTGTCTAGTGAGGTACATGTCAAATGAGGCACTGTACTCGATGATTGGCCAGACAATGACCGCTTTCTTTCTGGATGCAAAACCCTTAGTAATGAGATATGCCACACAGAAGGTCTTTCTGACCACAGTGGCAGTGTGGTGGTCAAAATAGAGGCTGCTGTCAACCTGTGTTCCCAAATCTCTTATAACACATTTTGTGTTCAGTGGACTACCATAGATGTGGTAGTTCATTTTTTTTTCCCAAAGTGGATGATGACACATTTTCTGGCATTGAGCGTAAGGCCATGGTTCTGACACCAGTCGTTGGTCTCAGTGAGGCCTTTCTGTAGGATGTCAACATCACTTGGGGAGTTAATAATGGCTCCCAACTTGTAATCATCTGTGAACCTTTTCAGCCAGAGTCCCTTCATGTTGGACTGGACTTCTGAGAAGTAGATACCAAACAGGAGAGGATCCATGACCGATCCCTGTGGGACTCCACTCAAGATTGGTGGGCAGTCTGACTTGGAGTTAGCTACTTTCACACTGTTGGTTCTATCTGTGAGCCAGTTTGCAACCCACCTAGTGTTATAGAGGTCGATCCCTAGCTTATTAAGTTTTTCTATGATTCTTGAGAGAGGAATGGTAACAAAGGCCTGGGCCAGATCAAGATAGGCTATATGAACCACCTTGCCTTCATCCGCAGCTCTGGTGACGGACTCAAAGAAGTTGACCAAGTTGAGCAGGCATGATCTACCCTTCAAAAAAACAAACTGTGTGGGATACAGAGTTTGGAGATTCCCTATATCCTTGTTTATTAGGTTCATGATGATAATGCATTCCATAGCTTTGCATATCAGGCTCATCATGCTAATGGGGCGATAGTTCCCAGAGTCTGTAGTTGCGCCTCCTTTGTGGAGAGGGGTGACTATAACAGTGCACCATTTGGTAGGAACAAAGCCTGAGGTGAGGCTGTGACTGAACAGGCCACACAGGTGAGGTGCCAGTTCACTCTGTAGTTCATGTAGAACATAGCCATAAATAAGAACTGGCAAATTCTGTCTACATGTCAAGATATTATAAGATTTTTGGCAAATATTTCTGAGTTCTGATTTTTTTTTTTAAAGTTTCAAGTAATATGGTTTTATTCTGAATTTTCATACTGTAACGTTTTTAAATATGTGTTGTTTTTTTTTATTATTTTTATTTGAAACAAAATAAATATCCTTACTGGTTTTGTAATCATTGTATAACTAAATGTATAAATAAAGCAGACCCAAATATTTTCTCAGTATCTTTTACATCCAGCTGAATGAGCACCATATAAGGAAGATGAGTCCTCCTTGGCTAAACTTTCATCCAAAGGATGGTGCACTGCAGGGTCAGTCCTGGAAAATAAATTTAAGCACAGCCAGTGTTGGAATAAAGACCTCAAATCTTCCCACATCAAATGAGTCTACTGCCTGCTGTGGCACAGATACTGTCAGTTCCTAATACTGCAACTTCTGCTTTGACTAAACAGGGTGTTTCAGTAAAACTCACTTACTTTGACTTTTGTAAATCTCTTAATATTATTACTTGCTCCCAATATTTACATACAAATGCATATATTCTGTAGCTAAGGTATAATCACTTGTATAGATAACAATGTAACAACTTTGAGTCATCAAGAAAGGTCTGTTACACACAGCACAGCAGTGCCTTCTGTTTCAGTCTATGCACTACACATAATTTTCAATGCAGCATACTGTATGTCAAATAAATAAGCTTTATTAAATGAGCATGGTTTGTTAACAAGTGACCAAGCAAAACATTGCTCTGAGTATACTAAATTTAACTTCAACCAGTCAGCTATAAACTACAGGTCTTAAGTCAGTATTGAAAGGGTAAGAGGATGCAAAAGTCCCATGTGTGATAGATTTCTAAAAATCAAATCCTGAATTAGCCCAGAACAGTCACCAAATTCAGATTTGAAAAGAAATGTCTTTCATCAAATTGCAAGTTTTCGGCTTAGGATTATCTAAGCCGCAAAACGATTCATATATGGGCAAAAGTCTGGGACTCAGAGTCAACAGATATCAAAAACACTTATAAAAATGTATATATTCAGGGAGACAATTAAACTACAATTAAATGAATTAAATCAGTTAGCCAAAAATCATTTCAGGATGCAGTGCATTGCATCATACTTATAATGAATCACTATAAATTGTTTTGCACATATATATGAATGAAAACAGGTCTGCTAAATTCTGAGCATAAAAAGAAATATCAGAAAAACCTGCTCTTGTTTTTTTTTTGTTCACTTTTGTCTGAATTTTAGTAGCAGAAATTATTACTGCTGACTACAAAAGGTTGTAATGACTCTAGGCTTCATGACATGTCAAACACATTGAAACTAAAGAACTGCCATTTTAAGTGAAAATGCTTATAAAAATATACGAGAAAAGTCAATGAACTTCCAGAATCAATGTAAATGAATCATCATCATCATTATCAATATTCTTGAATACTATAAGAAAAAGCCAAACTGATCACATAACACAAAGTCACATTAAATAAAATCTATTACTGACACTAGAAATCATAAGTGCTGGATGTTAAAAACTAAAGAACAATGAAGCATAAACTAAAATCGTGTTTGAGTTAAGGAGAATTATATCACATTTACTATTTCATAACATATAGACAGAACAGACCCATAACCTTTCCCCTGACAATGATACACTAATAGTGTACTATAACTAAAGCATAAACAAATACTTTACAGAAAAAAATATTTGTTTCCACAGGTGGCAACCTGACCCCATATGCAAAAATGTGAAAAAGGGGTTGCGGATGTATGGAAGGATGGATGGGTCCATCAGATTTATACTATCATAATGTAATTACATCATAGAGAAAATACTAGAAAAATATAATAAGGAAATTGGCATAAAACATTCATTCTAAATGTTTTACCTGCTGCCACTGGAGATTTTCTATCATCAAGAAGTTGGATTGCTGTACTGGCAGTCACAACATTGCTTTTATTTTCTGACCCTATGAAGAATAAACACATTTCAAACAATGAGTTTGCTATACTAAACTATTTTAGACAATGTAAATATAAATGCAGGCAGGTAAGATATCTGAAAAACAATGTATTTTAAGTGATACAGTGGATTGCATTTCTGTCTATAAATGAATACTCCTGAACTAATGTTGTGGTCTATATATTGCCCTATAAGTATTGAAGGTACATCACTCTGCAAAAACCATGAGATATTATAAAACAGATTTGAGTTGGTATGGATAAATTCTATATATTTGTATGGAAACTATTATATCTATATTTTTATCTATCTATAAATCTATTGCTACAATATACACATTGATATATACTTATACCTATACATGCACACACGCATGTGCTCACACACACACATGTGCATGCACGTATACACACACACACACACACACACACACACACACACACACACACACACACACACACACACACACCAAATATATATACTAGGCCAGATTCCAAAAGACTTGCCTTCAGTGTAAAGCCTCTGTATGAACAGGCTTACACAATGGGAAATATTCCAAAACTCTTCCTCTCAGCCTAATCTCAGTGCAATTGACTACACTGATTGCAAGTGTTTTGGAATTGAGCTTATTATCTATCTATCTATCTATCTATCTATCTATCTATCTATCTATCTATCTATATCAGTCTATCTACCTATCAATATCTATCAGTCTATCTGTCTAGCTATCTATCAGTCTATCTATCTATCTATATCTATTAGTCTATCTATCTATCTATCTATATCTATCAGTCTATCTATTTTTTTATATATATATATATATATATATATATATATATATATATATATATATATATCAGTCTATCTATCTATCTATATTTATCAGTCTATCTATCTATCAGTCTATCTATCTATATCTATCTATCTATCTATATCTATCTATCTATCTATCTATCTATCTATCTATCTATCGATCTATCTATCTATCGATCTGTATCTATCAGTCTATCTATCTAGCTAGCTATCTATATCTATCTATCTATCTATCTATCTATCTATCTATCTATCTATCTATTGATATATTTATACTTCTGCATTGCCATCTAGAGATCCTAAGAACATTTTAGTGTTTCATAATAACTGGGACACATTTTACAAAACCATTCTAGGTGGGAGCCTAGCCTGCATGGCTAACACCATCTGTGTTTTGCAGTGCTTAGGGTTTTTGGATTGACTGTAACTGTATTGGCTAAAGTATTATAAACAGGCTCCTGCTACATGGATTATGGAAAACATATTAATCAATTCCAATTACTAATGAATGATTTGCCTCCATCGCAGTCTGGCATCACCTCGGCCATGATACGCGGAAAACACTACAAATACTCCTCATTATGAATGGCATGCAACCAATTTACTGCAGGCAATGTACAGATGATCTCAGTCCATGTTTTCTGTTGGCCTGAAGCCACACTGTATTTCAATTTGGATGGCTATGAAATGTACAATTATCCTGCAATCTTTTTTTCACATAGTAAGATCTTGGAATGCATCCATAAATATATATACTTGCAGCCAAAAAGGCATCAAGTTTGTCAACAGCTACAAAACTGAACAGCAGACATACAACTGCACTTCAAAATCATCTGCTTTATAGCAACTGTTGGCTCCATGTTTACCAACCCAAAGAGTTATGACATTCTTTTTACAGCTGTATAGTCTATATCAAAATTCTTGTTGATAATACTAAGAACAGAATTTAAGTATAAATATATCTAGGGACAAAATATCTGATAGAAATGAGACAATGGTATGCAGTCTGCATGTCA
Source organism: Protopterus annectens (assembly GCF_019279795.1). Lineage (NCBI taxonomy): Eukaryota > Metazoa > Chordata > Ceratodontiformes > Protopteridae > Protopterus > Protopterus annectens. Next base: position 103,629,058 of record NC_056740.1, on the reverse strand, counting down.
GTTCAAACAAGTACCAAGATAATTTACAGTATGCCTTTACCTATGGAACTGATTACCAAACAGCATTTGATAAAACTATAAAAAGTCTCCTTTTTCTTAGATACCTTCTAGTACAGCTAAGGTTAGGAAAACAACAAGTAATCTTCACAATATCATTACACGGCATCAAGTAGAGAGCATTTCACAAACTAAATGGTTGCATATTCTTATATGTTATCTTTTGGTAAATTACATGTATCTTCTCTTAAATTAGGTGTATCTGTGACTCTAGATGTACCATAACTCCGTCACTGTGGTAACTCTGCATAAGAAGCTTGATTCTGTTTGTTCTGTTTGTTTTCATTTTATCTTCCTGTTCTAATTTCTTCAGACTATTTATCTTGAAAGTGGAAAGTTGTTTTCTCCATTTAAAACATTATTATTATAAAACTTTATTTCATTCAGCTACAGAGTACATACAAAAGCATGCATAACATTTCAAACCATAACAATATTTGAATTTCTCCTTACTCTCTGAAACATCTCTGCTGAGAATAATGCAGGGAAAACAACCCACCAATTGTCCTACATTATGCTTGCCTGCAGAATAACACCTGCATACCCGCTTACAATACGTAACAAATTTCTTGTGCTACACCTGTTTTTTTTTCCTATGCATGTATCAAATAGATTTTACTTGCATAAATTTACAGGATTTGTCGACCAATTGCAGGGAAACCACTGCTATTTCTCCCTAATGTAGCTTCTATCTTTTCTCACTTAATCTATAGATATATACCCACACTGCATGGAAAGAGTGCTTCTCGATGTTATATAATACAACAGCCTGTGTGGAGGTGCATCTGTCATGAAGTGGTCTATTGCCTTGTAGCCTGTTCAGCATCCAAATATCAAAGTACCTCAGCCCAGCTACACAAGATACACGTCTTCCACCTCTCTTTCTCCCAGGTTCCTAAAGTAAAATGTATATAATACTTACCAGTTTCTCCCTCACCCCCAAAAATAAAAAAAAGGACAGAATCCACCCACATTGCCTGGCCACAACACCCAACAGCACTCTCTGGCCATAGCATATCGGCTTTCATGTCCCATATTGTGTTCTCTTGTTTTTGAAAATAATGCAAATACATGTTCTGGTGAATATCTGAAGCAGGAGTTATTGAATGTAAGCTTTTTGTCTTGTTTGGCATATCTGGAACGCTATAGGGCATGATGAAGGCAGGGCCCCTCATCCCATGGACTTTATGTATTTGGGTAAACATCATTTTGTCAGTGAATGTCATCCACAGGATGCACCATGTCTGTGGAATACGATCCACAAATGGCTTAAATCTCATGTAGTGCATTAAAGATGCTCTTCATCACAAAGCATATCACATCTTCTAAAGGGAGGTGGTACTCGCCTCCATGTTAAAACTTTTCTCCAAAATTTTCCTTCATGATGGCATGTTCCGGAGAAATAAAACCATTTAAAAAGATGGATTGTGAGAGTTAGTAGCAATTATTTAGTTTTTACCCAATCTTGTATTCCAGCTATTCGTAGCAAAACTGATACTCACAACTAAGTAACTTTTCATCTGCTCAGAAATATAAGACATTGTACAGTATGAAATTATTATATTTTTGAATTATCACCAATAGAATTTATTTCAATTTTTATATATGAAAATACCAGACATATGCATAATACAATAAGATAATGCCTAAATGAACTGTGGATTTCATTAAAGAAATAACACTTTCCTAAATATGTGTTGCATTGTTTGTGTAAGCAATAGCTTACTTATAAAACCACTAATGCAGAACTGTGAGCAGTGGTTAGAAGTGATATGTAATTGTGCACCAGGTATAGTTATTAGATCTCCTTTCTTCTGCTGAGTGTCCTTGTTTTTATCTCAAATGTTTGTTCTGTTCCTCATAAAAATTGTCAAATTCTAGAGATAATCGAAAGTTGCATTCATTAATAGTGCCACACAGTAAAGATCAAGCCTTCCTGTTCTTCAGAAAGTGTGTCAATACAAATGCCTTTTGCTGGCAACAGGGTTTATTCCTGACACTACACAACAGAAGTGAGTGACATTTACCCGCAGGTGTGCTGAACAGCTTGCCTTTATGCTGCAGAGGCTGGAGATCTTTTGTTGATTTAGTTCTGCCGCAAGTTGTCTGCCTCCCATACCTTTTAACCTCTCAGAGCAAGAAATCTGGACAAAGCCAGAAATAATAGGGGGACAAAGGCCCAAAAATAGGGACAGATTTTAAATATTGTTCCCATAAACTTAGAAAGTTGCTAGAATAACAGGGTTTTGAATTATTATGTATATTCTGAAGAATATGAAGTCTGGAACTCAAAAATGTGGGTCATTATTTAGTATTATTTAATTACTTCAATCCTTAGTAATTTATCAGGTAACCACTAATTTTTTATGAGGAACAGACCAAAAGCAGAAGGCAAAAATCTGGACATTCTGTCAAAATCTGGACAGTTGAATATGTCACCTTCCAAGAGACCATGAGTTAATTTCTACTTGTGAGGTACTTGTGTAAATAAAAAAGAAACAAAAATCAGTAAACTGTTAAATGAAAGTTATTGACATAAACGCAGTCTGTTCTGAAGGGAGAGAATGGTCTTGTAGCAATCATTCAAAGAATGGTATTATCCAGAGGAATGGAAGTAATGTGACAGGAGTCCTCTACTTGTGTGAGGGGACTCATGTTATTTAAATAAAGTGGTCATAGTATTTATTGGTATGTTCTTTTGTCAGGGTAGTTAGTTCTTCATAAATCTGTTTTTCACTAGAAGATACTGAGGATTGGATTACCAAATAACATCAGATTTACTGACATACTTTACTGACTCTGCATATCATTGTTGGAGCCTTCCTGTGTCCTGAAAGAGTGCTATTCAAACTACCTGGAGATATACAGAGTTGAGTATATTTTTCTGGCACTTCAGAGTTGTGTACTGGTAGGTGCCCCCCCCCCCCCCCCCATTTCTCTGTGTCTTAAGTTGGTATAACTGGTTTTACACCATGTGTGTTATCTGACCATCTCTAGGATTACTTGCATATAGGGTTACCACCTGTCCCACTTTGCGAGGGACAGTCCCTCTTTGGGCAGTTGTGTCCTGCAAAAAAATTGAAAAAAATGGCAAATGTCCTGAGATTTTAGGACAAAAATTTTCCTATATTTTCTTTAGTAGTTGCACAAAACAATTATTTTGTATCTGAAACACCTAAATGTTATAAGAAACAGAATAAGCAACTATAATGCTACAAGAATAAGCTTTTATTTAGGCAAAAAAGTGAAGTTCTTTCCTTTGTACTGTCTGTGGGTATGTTTTGCCCTGCAAAATCTGACATTTCTACAAAAAATGTCCCACTTTGGGCAATTGAAAAGGTGGCAACCCAACTTGCATAAAGTTAAACCCTCTTAGTAAAAAAGTCTGCATATCATTGCTGGAGCCTTCCTGTGTCCTGACAGAGTGCTCTTCAAACTATCTGGAGATATACAGAGCTGAGTATATTTCTCTGGCACTTCAGAGTTGTGTACTGGTAATTGTTGTTTGACTAATTTTATATCATTGCTAGCTGACTTCAGAGTTGTGCACTGTTATTTTTGCTTCACTGTATAGTTTTTCAGATCTCTGCTGAAGGTGTCGGTTTTCCGATACTCACCCTCCCTATTCCTGTGTTGTTGTTTAAATTTGGAGGTTTTTGCAGCTGCCCGCCCCCACTGTAGATTTGATCTGGGACACTCCCATCTCTTTACCTCATTCAACCTAATAGACTCCTTCTGCACTTGTTTTTAGTCATTTTTAATTTAATTACATTTTTTAAACTGTTTGGTCTAACATTGCTACATACTCAAGTGTGCCAGCTTGCACTGCATTTGAATTGTTTTGACTGCTGTTTTAGCTACTTTTCTGTATATACAAAAAAAATACCTTTCCTGTAACTAGTGTAGTCCAGATTCAGATTTGCTGTATCCAGGACTGTATGTAAGCTTCTGAGCCCTCCCAAGCTTTCTGTGTTGGAGGGAAGCCTTCTAGCTTATCAGTGGGAGTGGTAAGCACTAGGTAACCTATCTACCACATAAGTTCTGGCCCAGAAATTGTAGTTATTGGCCGTTTGGGCAGTTTTTCCATCTCTCTCAACTTTCTGATTTAAAAGCCCCATTTGCACTTGTTTCCCCCTTTCCTGTAACTAGTTTAGTCCAGATACAGATTCTTACTTTTAGCACTTGAATTTGCTTATTCGTGATCAGCACTTGTTCAGAACTTGTAAGCACTAAATAACCTACTAATTACTACAGCACTCAACCTTCCTCATTACCTAGAGGAAAACAGTTTTGGTACTTACTTTCCTCACTTGCTTAGAGAAAAACAGCTCTTGTACTCACTTTCCTCACTTATCTAGAGGGAAATAGTTTTTTTATTCAGGCATGTCAAAGGTTCAGCTCCCAGTGTTCTCTCCTGTCTATCTGATTCATAGGTTCATAGGTTGATACTAGGCTATCTGCCCTAGGGCATTTATAAGCCTAGCCAGAGTGTGTTTAGCTTTCGCCACCCTTTTAGATTTGTAAACTGTGCCTATGAATAGTAGGTCACAGAATATAGTCCCTTTACAGTTTGTTTATTTTGCCTCTGTCTAGCAGGGACCCAGAAGAGATCTCGGGGGTATACTTTCGATCTCTCATCCACTCGTCAAGATTTCTCTTGAAGAGGGTCAGTGAGGGGCTCTGCCTAACCTGGATTGGAATTTTGTTCCAGAGTGATGGGATTCTCTGGGATATGAATCTGTCCCTCCAGCATGCCCTATTTATTTCTGTGCTCAAGTTTAAGTCTTTAGAACGTGTAGCTCTAAGGGATTTGGATTTTTTGAGGTGGAGCATGTCCATTAATTCTGGGTTGGACATGGCTTTATATGTCAGGCACAGATTGCCTCTGAGTAGGCGGTAAGCAACTGAGTAGAGCTGAAGTTTCTTTAGCCTATCTGCATGGGGCATCTGTTTGAGTCCCTTTATCCTCTTGGTGAGGTATGTTTGGGGTCTTTCCAGTTGCTGCAGGTGTCGGGTAAGGTACATCCCAAATAGGGCATTGTACTCAATTATGGGCCTGATGAGTGATGAATAGAGTGGCACAAAGACCTCTCTTGATCTAGATGTGAAACCTTTTGTGATGAGGTGGGCTATATAGAAGGTTTTCCTAACCACTTTGGCAACATGATTGTCAAAGGAGAGATTACTATCTACTTGGGTCCCCAAATCCCTAATTACTTCCTCCGTACTTAATGTGTTACCTCCTATGTGGTAGTCTGTGGGCACTTTGTTTTTCCCAAAGGGGATGACTATGCATTTTTTAGCATTTAGCTTCAGGCCATGACTTTGGCACCAGTTATCTGTCTCTGTGAGATCCTTCTGGAGTATTTTTGTATCAGCCAGAGAGTCTATTATGGCACCCAGTTTGCAGTCATCTACGAACTTCATCAGCCATAGTCCTCCCGTGTTTGCCTGTACCTCAGAGAAATAAATACTGAACAAGAGAGGTCCCAGGACTGAACCTTGTGGAACTCCATTTGTAACTGGTTTAAAGTCTCACAAGGCACCTGCAATTCTGACCATGTGGGTTCTATCCCTGAGCGAGTTTGCAACCCATCTTGTGACATAGGGGTTGATATTTAAGCTAGTGAGCTTATTTATGATACCTGAGTGGGGTATTGTGTCAAAGGCTTTTGCAAGGTCCAGGTAGGCTGTGTGGACTACTTTCCCTTCGTCTATGGCCCTGGTAACTGTTTCAAAGAAGTCAACCAGGTTCAAGATGCAAGATCTGCCCTTAACAAAGCCGAACTGGGTAGGATCCAGTGTCTGAAGGTTTCCGATATCACTCTTTATGAGTTCCATGATGATATGCTCCATAGCCTTGCAGACCAGGCTAGTCAGGCTTATAGGGTGATAGTTTCCAGGGTCCGTTGTGGCACCTTCCTTGTGGAGCAGGACCACCGTTGCTGTACGCCATTCCTTGGGTACATATCCTGTGGTAAGGCTGAGCTTGAACAGTGACTTAATGTGAGGGTTAAGTTCATCTTGTAACTCGTGTAAGACACATCCCGGGTCACCATCCAGTTCCATTGATGCTGTGTTTTTTGCTTTGGAGAGGGCAGCTCTCACCTGATCATCGGTGATGTCTGGGAGGTTACACTCTGTTGGGATGGGGATTTGTTCTTTTGGGGGGGTGGGGATTTGCTCTTTTGGGGGGGATGGGGGGAGAAATTTGCACTGAATCTGTCTGCCAGGATGTTGGCAATGTCTGTTGGTTCAGTGTATTTTTTGTCATTTTGCACTAACTCGGACCATATCTGGGAGTTGCCTCCAAGGTTCCTGACATATCTAAAGAAGGCCTTGTGATTGTCCTTAATATCTTGTGCAATTTTTCTTTTGTAGCTGGCCTTAGATGATTTTATGAGGGATCGTAGCTTCTTGCTCGTACTGATTAGAGATGCCTTCCCTTTTTGGGATTTTGCTTTATCATGTAGTATCCTCCTCCTTTTGTTGTATAGCTTATTTATGGCTGGGGTCCACCAGACAGGTCTCGTGACTTTGGAGGAGACAGCCTTGGTTTTATTTGGGATAACATGATCCATACATTCTTGTAGGTGTCCATAGAATGCGTTTGTGAAGGATTCTGCGGTTTGAGCCGTGTTTACCTCTGGCCCAGGGGCTTTGAAGGACACCATCTCAGTTTTGAGAAGTGTGAAGTTTGCTTTTGAGAAGTTCTTCACCATGGTTACCTTGGCTGGGGGTGGAGATGGGATATGGATGTCCAGTGAGATTAATTTGTGGTCTGACCTTACCAGTGAGGGGTATACCTCAGGTGGGGAACATAGAGTCCCTATGTTTGTGATGACCAGGTCCCCGTCTTGTGGGGGTGGTGACCAGTTGTTCCACAGCATTTGAGTTTATAAATTCCAGGAACCATTGGGTGAGGGTGTGTGGGCTTGAGTAGTTAACCCAGTCAATGTTTGGGTAGTTGAAATCACCCAATATGATGGTGTTTGGAGAGACCTTCATGTTCTCCAGTGTTTTCAGGAAGGCCGAGTGGAGTTCCTGACTTTGGGAGGGTGGTCTGTAGCAGGCTATAAACTGAAAGGCAGTTTTGCCCATAGTTAGTTGCATGTGGATGGTTTCCGTTGCTTCGTGCAGTGCTACTAACCTGGAGGTGTGGGTATTTTTGATGTATATGGATACTCCCCCTCCTTTTGTGGTTCGGTCTGAGTTTTGTGGCCGAAAAGCATGGTATGAAGTACAACCTGGTAGTGCTGGGGTGCTTTCGGGAGCCTTGAACCAGGTCTCTGTTACTGCATAGACATCGATGTTCTCCATACTGAGGAGAGTCTCGAGTGCCTGCATTTTGAGGTTTAGACTTCTGGCATTGAGCAGCATTACCCTTAGTTTCTTTTTTCCTGTATTATCTATGGAGGTGGGTTTGTCTTTTGAGCCTTGCCTAAAGAAGGCACTATGGGGGTGGCAAGGGCCTTAGCCAGTATTCGAAAGCCCAGGGGTGACAGGTGCAAGCCATCCCTAGCGAAGCAACATGGCTTGTCAAGCATGTCACCCCAAGCTGACAGACACTGGATCCCCTTTGAATGACACCAATATTTTAACCAATTGTTAAAACCTATCATTTTGTCTTTATACTGTGGCATCATTCTTGGTGAGGGTAAGATGCTACTCAAGGTCAGGGTCATACCAGCCTGGGCTACATGATCAGAGAGCTCCTCTATGTCTCTTTTCATGTAGTCCAGTGAGGTACATCTCAGGTCATTCACACCAGCATGGACAATGACAGAGTCATATTTGTACCTGCTTTGGAGTGACCTGAGTGCGTGTGTTATGTGGTGGATCCTTGCACCCGACAGACAGCTTACGGTGACCTTCTCTTGTTCAGCCTGGTGAGTGGGACATCAGTGTGTCTGACTATAGAGTCACCTATTACAAGTGTATTTGGTGTGTTGTTTAGCCTTAAGGGCTGTGACTGTGTGGCACACTGACTTTGTGGACTATGTGATACGTGGGTATTGTTGTGGGGTAGCAGTTGTTTGGGTGTCTGCTTTGGAGGTCTCTGCTGCTTAGGCAGATTTTTAATTAGAGCCTTCAAGTATGTTTTTGTGTGTTTATGTGTTTGGTTTGTTGTTGCTATAGGTCTATGGGAGACTGGATTTGTGATGTGTGTGGTTACCTTCTTTTCCTGATTGACTGTGCCAGTCATGGGTCGAGAGAGCTCAGCCTCCAGTATGGCAATATAGTTGCATCTCTCACATATATTTGAGCTTGTTTGGAGGAGGGGAGGGTTGTCTGTGTACATAAGGCAGTTGTAACACTGCCTTAGGATTCTCATATTAACCAGCTGGACTGGAGAGTACACATGAAACTGACCTTTGGACAAGTCAGGATATTTAGTGCTTTAAATTTCTTTTAAGTGCAAATGAGAGGCTATAAAGTGAGAATAGAGTGCTTCTTTTGAGATACAGATTAGTTCCAAGGGAAAAAGTGAAGAGCAGACTTTGTGGAGCAGGTAATAGTTTAAACCTGATTAAGGGGTGCTGCCCGATGCTGCGCTATGCACAAAATCATGCAAAGCCGCTCTAAAGCAGGTTTTTAAACAGGGGACTTGAAAGAGCTAGGAATTAGCCTAAAATGGCCAATAAACAACAAGAACTTGTGCTGAGGTCACTCCTCCAGGGACAGATAGGCTGCTCAAAGCTCCCCACTCCCACTGGTGAAGAAACAAGCTTCCTTCTATCCAAGTAAGAAAATGGGCAACACAGGAACTATTCTAAAGTCCATAATACAGCAATACCTGTATTAGGGACTATTCTAGATCAGGAAAGGCGGGAAAACAAGGATATTTTTTTTTTCTTTTTTTAAACAGGCAACAGAGAATGCACAGAAAATACTTTACACAGGCTAGTGCACTTGAGTAGGCAGCCTCAACAGTTAAATCAACAAAAAGACAAACTTTAAAGTGCAGGTATAAATTAAATGCAAAAACAAGCTTAAATCTAGCAAAAGAGCAGTTATTACTCGCTTTTCGGAGAGAAAAGACAGTCGCAAGGGTAAAGGCAGTAAAAGGTACTTAAAATCTGGTAGCAGTCACTCTATCATCTCTCTGCTGCTAGCACCACTCTGCAGGACCACAAGGAGCTTGCTGAGTCGGAAACAAGTGCAATAACCGTGCCAAAGCGGGTTTTTAAACAGGGGACCTGAAAGAGCTAGGAATTAGCCCAAAACAGCCAATAAACAACAAGATCTTGTGCTGAGGTCACTCCTCCAGGGACAGATAGGCTGCTCAAAGCTCCCCACTCCCACTGGTGAAGAAACAGGCTTCCTTCTATCCAAGTAAGGAAATGGGCAACACAGGAATATTCTAAAGTCCAGAATACAGCAATACCTGTATTGGGGACTATTCTAGGTCAGGAAAGGTGGGAAAACAAAGATATATTTTTTTTTCTTTTTTTAAACAGGCAACAGAGAATGCACAGAAAATACTTTACACAGGCTAGTGCACTTGAGTGGGCAGCCTCAACAGTTAAATCAACAAAAAAGACAACTTTAAAGTGCAGGTATAAATTAAATGCAAAAACAAGCTTAAATCTAGCAAAAGAGCAGTTATTACTCGCTTTTCGGTGAGAACAGACAGTCGCAAGGGTAAAGGCAGTAAAAGGTACTTAAAATCTGGTAGCAGTCACTCTTTATCATCTCTCTGCTGCTAGCACCACTCTGCAGGACCACGAGGACCTTGCTGAATCGGAAACAAGCGCAAAAACCATTCCAAAGTGGGTTTTAACACAGGGGACTTGAAAGAGTTAGGAATTAGCCCAAAACGGCCAATAAACAACAAAATCTTGTGCTGAAGTCACTCCTCCAGGGACAGATAGGCTGCTCAAAGCTCCCCACTCCCACTGGTGAACAAAGAAGCTTCCTTCTATCCAAGTAAGGAAATGGGCAACACAGGAACTATTCTAAAGTCCAGAATACAGCAATACCTGTATTAGGGACTATTCTAGGTCAGGAAAGGCGGGAAAACAAGGATTTTTTTTTGTTTTTTTTCTTTTTTTAAACAGGCAACAGAGAATGCACAGAAAATACTTTACACAGGCTAGCGCACTTGAGTGGGCAGCCTCAACAGTTAAATCAACAAAAAGACAAACTTTAAAGTGCAGGTATAAATTAAATGCAAAAACAAGCATAAATCCGGCAAGAACAGACAGTCACAAGGGTAAAGGCAGTAAAAGGTACTTAAAATCTGGTAGCAGTAACTCTTTTTCGTCTCTCTGCTGCTAGCACCACTCTGCAGGACCACGAGGAGCTTGCTGAGTCGGAAATGAATCTAAGCATCTTGGGGCAATGTAGAAATTGCTTCATGTACACAGACAACCCTCTCCTCCTACCACCCAACACTACAACTTGTGAGAGATGCACTTATCTAGCCAAACTGGAGGTAAAGCTCTCTCCAATCAAGACTGAACTTGACAGTCAAGAGGAGAAGGTAAACACTTGCACCACACCACACTCATCACATAGTCTCACTAAATCTACACCACCAAAATCCACACATTGAAACACAAAAACTTTTGCGAAGGCTCTCAATAATAATCTGCTCAAGCAACAGAGACCCCCAAAGCAGAAATGCAAGCAACCTCCACCCCCCACCACAACCCAAATGACACATAGTCCGCAGACTCGGTGTGCCACTCAACCACAGCCAATAAGGCAAAACAACGTACCCGACACACTAGTCATAGGTGACTCTATAATCAGGCATACAGATGTCCCACTCACCAGGCTAAATAAGGAGAAGGTTACTGCCAGCTGCCTGTCGGGTGCCAGGATCCGCCACATAACCCACGCACTCAGGTCACTCCACAACAAGTACAAATATGACTCTGTCATTGTCCATGTTGGTGTGAATGACCTGAGACATACCTCCCTGGACTACATGAAAAGAGACATGGAAGAGCTCTTCGATCTTGTAGCCCAGGCAGGTATGACCCTAGCCCTGAGTAGCATTCTTCCATCACCCAGAATGATGTCGCAGTACAAGGACAAAATGACTGACTTCAGCAATTGGCTAAGCTTCTGGTGCCATTCTAAAGGGATCCAGTATCTGTCTGCCTGGAATGACATGGTTGACAGACCACAATGCTTTGCCAGAGATGGCCTGCACCTGTCACCCCTGGGATTCCGGATACTGGCTAAGGTTCTTGCCACCCCTATAGTGCCTTTTTTAGGCAAGGTTCAAATGACAAATTCACCACCATAACAGGAACAGGCAAGCAAAAACTGAGGGTGATGCTACTCAATATTAGAAGTCTAAATCTCAAAATGCACTCACTCGAGGCACTCCTTAAAATGGAGAACATCGATATCTGTGCAGTGACTGAGACCTGGTTCAAGGCTCCAGAGAGCACCCCTGCACTACCAGGCTATAACTCACACCGCACTTTTTGGCCATGTAACCTGGACCAGAACACCAAAGGTGGAGGTGTGTCCATATTCATTAAGGATATTCACACCTCCAGGCTAGTTGCTCAGCATAATGCAGCTGAGGTTATCCAAGTGCAACTAACTCTGGGCAAAACTGCAATCCAAATTGTAGCTTGCTACAGATCACCCACCATGCCCCAGGATTCCCACTCCTCTTTTCTTGATGTACTGGAAAATATTAGGGTTCAACCAAACACCCTAATAATGGGCGATTTCAATGACCCCACCATTAACTGGGAAAACTACTCATGTACCAACTCCTTCGCTCAACTCTTTCTGTAATTCATAAACTCCAATGCCTTGGATCAACTTATCCACACCCCCACCAGGGGCAACATTACCAATATGAGTGACTGGTGTTCCACACCTGAAGTCAATGCCTCATTGGTCCGATCCGACCATAAGCTAATTACCCTAGATATCCACATCCTGCCCCCACCCCCACGGTAAAAAATTTCTCCATCACCAACTTCATGCTTCTTAAGACAGAAGTGGTGAACTTCATGACACCCATGCAGATGGACAATACAGTTACGACTGCTGAATCCTAAACAATTGCACTTTATAAACACTTACATGAGTGCATGGATCATGCTATCCCAAACAGAACCAAGACACTGTCCTCCAAAAAAAGGAAGCCAATCTGGTGGTCCCCTGTCATAAACAAACTGTACAACAGAAGGATGAAACTCTTGCAAAAGAAAGTAAAATCCCACGAGTGGAGGAGCTCCCTGGTCAGCCTCAGTAAGAAGCTGCGATCCCTGATAAAATCCGCCAAAGCTAGTTACGAAAACAAAATCGCCACTGATTCTAAAGACAACCACAAAGCATTCTATAGCTATGTCAAGAATCTCAATGGCAACACTCAGATCTGCTCTGAGTTACAGCACAATGGCACTAAATATACAGACCCAACTGATATTGCCAACATCCTGGCAGATAGGTTCAGTGCTAACTTTACCCCCCCCCTCACCCCCTAAAGAGCCTATCTCTATACCAGAAGAATGCAAAGTTCCTGTAATCAGGGCTGCATAGGTAAAAACCTCACTCTCCAAAGCCAAGAACACAGCATCCATGGGACCAGACAACATCCCAGGCTGCGTTCTACACGAACTACAGAACGAACTGGCACCCCACCTAAGTACCATGTCCAATCATAGCCTCACCTCAGGCTTTGTGCCTGCTGAATGGCGCTGAGCAATGGTTATCCCACTCCACAAGGAGGGAGCCACCACAGACCCCAGGAACTACCGCCCCATTAGCCTGACGAGCCTGGTCTGCAAGGCCATGGAACGTATCATCATGGAACTTATAAACAAAGACATTAGTAATCTTCAGACTCTGGATCCAACCCAGTTCGGGTTTGTAAAAGGCAGATCATGTCTCCTAAACCTGACAGACTTCTTTGAAGCAGTCACCAAAGCTGTAGACAAGGTAAGGTGGTTCACACAGCCTATCTAGATATCGCCAAGGCTTTTGACACCCTCCCCCACTCTGGAATTATAGATAAACTCACTAAACTAGGTATAAATCCCTATGTCACAAGATGGGTTGCCAACTGGCTCACTGACAGAGCCCACACTGTGAAAGTAGCAGACTCCAAATCCGACTTCAGACCAGTGACAAGTGGAGTACCACAGGGTTCAGTCTTGGGTCCTCTCCTGTTTGGTATCTACTTCTTTGAAGTACAGGCTAATACAGAAGGACTTTGGCTAACAAAGTACGCAGATGACTGCAAACTAGGAGCCATAATCGAAACTCCTCACGGTGTGGACATTCTACAAAAGGGCCTCACTGAGACAGATGCCAGGTGTCAAAGCCATGGCCTCAAGCTCAATGCCAAAAAGTGCATTGTCATCCCCTTTGGTAAAAACTCTGTACCCATAAACTACACATAGGTGGTAGTATACTTAACATGGAAAGTGTGATAAGAGACCTTGGGACACAGGTGGACAGTAGTCTCTCCTTTGATAATCACATCGCCGCAGTAGTCAGGAAATCCTTCTACGTGACACAACTCATCACAAAAGTTTTCTCATCCAGAAAAAAAGAGGTCATTGTTCCCCTCTACTCATCACTCATTAGACCCATTATAGAGTACAACGCCCCTTTTGGTATGTACCTCACAAGACATCTACAACAACTGGAAAGGTCGCAGAAATACCTCACAAAGAGGATTACTGGCCTCAAACAGATGCCCTATGCAGACCGTCTCAAAAAACTCCAGCTTTACTCCGTCACATATCGCCTACTCAGAAGTGATCTCTGCCTAACATACAAAGCTATGTCAAACCTAGAGCTGTTGGACATGCTCCACTTAAAGAAATCCCAATCCCTCTGAGCTACACGCTCTAGGGACCTAAACCTTGTCACCACAATAAACAGAACATGCCGGGGGGTAGATTCCTGTTCCAGAGACTTCCCATACTCTGGAATAAACTACCTATCTATATCAAACAAAGCTCCTGGATGGGAAATAGGAAATTCACCCCAGAGATCACCTCTGTGGCTCTTCTTGACAGTGGCACAGGAAAATAATTTTCTTGGGTGGCAAAAGCCAGGGTACCTTTTTGGCTGGGCTTGTATAGGCCCTAGGGCCGATAGCCTAGTACCTACCTATGACATTATTTGCATATTTTTGAAGGGCTGATAGCATTGCTTTTCAGAGTCATACTACTCAGACATTTTTCTAGTTTTCAGGTAGTTGTTAAGAAGTCCATTTTTAGCTGTTATGATGAATGTACAATAAATATTAAATACATGTTCCTCACAGCTTCGCACTGATATTGGCTGGCACACATTGAGTGTTAACAAATTAAAGAATGCCTATCATACATAATATGGGTGATTCTAATTCACTGAAGCACATTCATTTAAAATGTAAAGTAATGCAATTAACCATCTTTTGATCTTCACAAAGACACTTCTTAAGCTGTTAGCAACTGTTTCACATTTTGCCCATTTGTTTCACTTTGTGCGAGGTAACTGTAGATGGATGGTTGAGTGCATAGCCGGCCTTAGGCATAGGTCAACTAGGCGGTCGCTTAGGGCACCGCTCTAGCAGGGGCACTTTTCCACTAATCTGGATGGTGTAAATAGACCAGGATGGGGGCACCAGGTGGTGTGGGGGGGTGCTGTCGGGCCCTTTTGCCTAGGGCACCACTTGACCTGGTTGAGTGCTAAGTATAGGTGATGCACATTAACAGCAACTTTCTGGTTTGCCAGTGCAATATTTAAAATCTGTCCTTGAATTCAGATATTTGGAGAGTTGATTATTTGGCATTTGGCAGTATATAGAACTTTTGCACTAAGAGAGTTAGAGGTAAGAGGGTAAAGTTTGACTAGAATGAGGATCATCCTGTTTTCTGCCTTGTATATTGTTTTGTCATTGACAGGTTAAAAGACCTTGAGATTAAACTTCTTTTACTTCAGGAATGCATGTTAAGCCTAGGTCCAAAGTGCCCCTGAGTGCTGTGAGTATACTGTGTGATAAATAAGAGGACTGACCCTCTCCCTTTGATTGATATATTTGGTGCCAAGGGCAGTGGGGAATAAATTACTGTCAGCTGTGGAAATTAATCTGTGTCAAAACTGTTTAACTTTGCTTGTATTTCAGCCAGAGCTCTGGAGTGAATCTGAACTAAATTCAAGGCATCCACAATGGTCAACAAAAAATAAATATATTTTAAGTTTACATTGCACTTTTTTGAACTGTATTTTTCATAATTGCTGCCTCATTTTTGCTGTTTTTACTGATATGTTTTTCTAGCACTTCTGCATTTCACAGCATAGGCTAGATTCAAAGTTGGTGAATCTAGACTGTTTGGTATCACTTGAGCACTAAAACCAGCCATCCTACAATAAGAAGGCCCTCCTGTACCCTTGTGGCAGAAGTGTGTAGGCCAGGACCCATCTGAGTTGGCAACTGCTACCTAAAAGGTTCAGTTTTGAGCTTTCCTATTGAGTAATTTGTGTTAAAACTGGTTAACTTTGCTTGTGTTTAAGCCCCACATTTGTGCATAGCTGCACACCACACTGCGGGGTTTAGCACTGCTGTGTATAGATGCAAACACTTACAAACACAATTTTCCCTTGATAACTGCTAGAAAACCCTTTTAGCTCCACTGCCTCACTGGGTGCAATGCAGTTGTGCAATGGTACCTAGCGAGCAACTCAGTTGTGCATTCTAAGGTGTTGACACAGTCTACCACCCTTAGTCCTCCAAAGAATAGTCACCTTTGTTAGTCTCACAAGCAAACCCTGGTCCATCTAGTACATACCCACTAGTTGCTACAATATATAACTGCCATAATGGACGGACAGTTTCCCACCATTTCTCCAGGCAACCTGTTTAACATGGGCATTCTGAGGCAATGTAGTAATTGCCACATGTATACTGACAACCACTTGCTCCCAAAGCAAACAAACACAGCATGTGAAAGATACAACTATACCATGAAATTAGAATTAGTCCTCTCATATAACAATATAGATGAAAAATCAAAGCTATAAAAATAAGAAAGAAAGTGTGTAATCAGAAAGTAAAATGTCAAGATTTTTTTCTAGAGACTGGTAATAGACAAATTACCAGTAAAAGGAAGTATGCCATATAAAAAGAAAAGTGATGGAATATGTTTACATTGTTAGTAAGAAAAAAAAAAACTACTGAACGTGTTTTTGAAATGTAAAACAGTAAAACAGTTATGGGGAAAACTATATAAAGAAGATTTTTGAAGATATAAAAGGAGTTGATAAAATAAACATGGATATGATTAAATATGGATATTATAAGAATAGAAATAATGAATATGTTATAAAAGATCAGACAAATTGTTATTTTATGTCATACTGTTATTTGGAATAAAAGAATATATGAAACTGCTTAATGGTAATTGGATTTTAGCAACAATATTAAGTAAAGTCCTAGTTCCCGAAAAAGGAGTTAGGGCATAATATGATAACATTTTTGTATGATTGTAGGAACAATTATGAATATGGGTAAACATATTTGTATATCTGTTTATTTGCACATTTCCATATATTTGTAAATGTGTAAATATGCTGCAAATAAGAGTTCTTTTTTGTATATAAATAAAGAGCCGCTACTCTTCTCAATAAGATCCTTTACATCCAACTGAAATACCACCAACTTGGGCACACAGGGCTTCTGTTTAATATCTCATCCAAATGATGGAACACTCAGGAGTGTAGCAACCCAATTATGCTACAATGCAGTATCAGAAATTGATCATCTTGGTGTGGGAATAGAACCCACAGCCTTCTGCACCAAAGGTAAGTGTGTTTTCTGTTGTGCCACTCCCACTTTTTTATTATTATTTATTATTATTATTCTGAGTCATAACTAGTTCTATTAATTTCTTAAGTGAATTACAGCAATGGTTTTCTTACAGCCCACTTTTTAGCACTCTGGTTTAGTTACAAGTTGTAGAGTGTTACACATGTTTGTGTGCTTTTTCAGTTAGAGTAATATTTAAACATTGTCCTTGATTTGTGGCATTGGCATTGTTCCTGATTCTTAAACAATATATTTAGAGCTATGATATCAAGTAATACAAACACGAAGACAAGTCATCTCCCATTATCAACACTGACAATTCTGAAAGAAATTACAGATAAATTGCAAAGCAACTTCCCTCACTTTGTTTCAAATTTACTTCTACCACTATATAAAGTGAGTTATTAACCAGCTCAATAACAGACTTAGCATATATGGTATAAATATGTTCAGACAAAGGAAAAATGGCAACCAAGCCTCCTGACGGCCACGCAAACTGTCAAACAATCTGAGATGTTGCCAACTATATATTCTTTACTGTTATTGTGCAGCAGTGTAGCTAACCATATCCAGTGCAATCTGTATGTGTGTTGACAAAGTTAAAAAGAATCCAAATGAAAATAGACAATCGTTCAATAAATGATCCCTTATAGACAAAATGGAAATGGGCAACCATATTGTGCCTGGAAAGTGAGGCATTTCCATAAAGTTATGTTTTGTAAAAAAGCAGGAGACTCAAGAGGATGGAAGCATTAAGAAATATATCTGATGGAAGCATTAAGAAATATATCTGAATGAAGTAATGACAGTAAAACAGAAATAAAAAAAACAACATTAAAAATGTGAGGAGGTGACATAAAAATGTGTCTAGCTTCTTAAAACCTTAGGAAAAAATATAATTGAATAAAACTGAGAAACTCATTTAGATTATCCACACATCAGTCAAATTACAAATAACTAACTGCACAGCTGTATCAAAAAGAACAGATGCACTCAGGCACACTTCACCTGTAAAAGTTAAATTTATGAGTATGAAAATAATTATTTGCAGAGGGCAAGATTTTCATTTTAGTCAAATCGATGGTCTTTGTTCCTGAACACTGTAGTATTTCATCTCACTGAAGCATGGGAAGCATTCCTGGGAACAAGCAGTTTTATTGCTTTTTTGGCATTTGAATATGTTTTCAAACCAACTTTTACAGACACAATTAAAAAAAAAAAATTGTGTATTTGATGAAACGGGTTATATGATGGTATAACTGAAATTATGAATAAGAGAAATGTATGAGATTGTGCAGAGCTAGCATTAGATACTCATCAGACACTGCTGAACAAACAACACAATGACAAAAGTAGAACTGAATGAGCAAGACAAAATAAACCATGTTTTATTTTTTCAAAATGCGTATTCCAAAAATATACTGACCTGTACTGAATGGAATAGAATAAACAAAGCTGCCAGAGATTTGTTCAGCTGCTCGCCTGTACCACAGTGGAAAATGATCAGCATTGAATATATTCTCCTTGTCTTCAGCTCTGAGAAAATCTCTTGAAACGGAGGAAACAAAATCAAGTGCATTACTGCTAGCAAAGCATTCTCTTTTGGCAATATGCAACCGGCTTTGTATAAATGAAATTCAAGTGATGCATTTATAAATTATACCAGTTCCCTAACTTTAGATAAACTACAATACAACAGACTTGTACAATGATATACAGTTTAATAGACCCTAACTTAACTAAATAACATAACAAGACATTATATATAATGTAGAGAACTACAATCTGATTACTGATCATAACCTGTCTGCAATATGGATGAGAAACAAACTTCAAAAATCTCTCCTTGAAAGTGAAGGTCACCAGGTTAGTTTCTTGAAATCTATTTAACGGGCACACAAAAAGCTGAAGTCACACCTAGCAATCAAATCACAATTTACTTTTTTAACATTTGTTTACTGGGAAAGTCCAACTGGGACAGAGCCCATTTTCAGTGTAGGCCTGATCCAGATGCATGTGATGGGAATGTGGGAGAAAAACGGAGCACCTGGAGGAAACCCACTCAAATGCAAGGAGGGCATACAGACTCTGCACAGAAGGCACCCCAGCCGAGAATCAAACCAGAGAACCTCTTGATGTGAGGTGACAATGTTAACCTTTGCACCATTGTGCCACTCAGTTATTCTAGTCATGCACTATCCTGTTTATTTAGGTGTTCCTAATACCATATACTCATGTCACTGGAAATAGTGTAGCAACTCTCTCAAAAGACACAGTTGCATTTCATATCAAATCCAGTACACCAGACCACTCTATAAATACAAATATTTTAGTAAAATTGATACTTTAGTCAGGCATACTTATTTCCAGTCACTAGGCTGGACAAAGACAGGATGGTGGTGAGTTATAGTTCAGGTGCCAGGACTGCTGATATCTCAAGGGCCCTTAAGACTCTTTCACCTAACAAATGTGACTGTGTCAAGGTGACAGTCCATATGGGGGGCTGAATGACTTGGGATGCAAAATAGCCTGTTACAGGACATCATCCTTGTACACAGAAAAATCATTTAACTTTCACAAATGTGCTTGATGAACTCTCGATAAACACGAATAATATTACTCTGGGAAATTTTAACTATCTTTTAGTAAACTGGAGTACCTACAACTCTATTGTAGGATATGCCCAGACATTTTTAGGTTTAATAAACAGAAATACCCTCAAGCATATTGTTACCAGACAATCTGTCAACTTCTTGACTAAGTCTTTAGGAAGATACCTTCTTCATACACTACTCTCCTGTAATGTCCTTCTCTGGAATGTCAGATCATAATGTAGTAAATTTCCCAGCTAAAATCTCTAGTAAACTCTCTCAAACCAATATTTAAAAATGAAACGATTTCAGACATATCAATGTTATCAAATTTTGTGATATTTCAAAATATACTTATAGCAGTATCAGCCCCAGGACTGTCAAAGCAGGTAACTTAATAAAGGAGTTCTGAGCTTCCTAGATAAATGTAT
Organism: Protopterus annectens; assembly: GCF_019279795.1. Classification (NCBI taxonomy): domain Eukaryota; kingdom Metazoa; phylum Chordata; order Ceratodontiformes; family Protopteridae; genus Protopterus; species Protopterus annectens. The sequence goes on along the minus strand of NC_056740.1, from coordinate 103,609,199 downwards.
AGATTTGACAGTCTTAAACAGATATAAATATAATGGGCAAGTTAAAAACAAATCACCCAGTAAGTTCACTAAGAAACTCTGCAATAAAAAATGAAAATAGCTTATGATAGTATACAGCATATCAAAAGATAATATCAGAAATATGACTAAAGTATTGAAAAGTACTATTAGGTCTACTACCGCAACCCATGAACATAGGTCAGCATCTGAAGCTGAGGCCAATTACAAATCCTTCTTCAGTTAGAGTAGGAAACTAAAGAATAGCAATCCTTCCACTCCAAGATATACACTACTTCTAATATTGGTTATGATAATGAACCTGGCTGTTCAATAAATACAATTAAAGAAGCCCTGACAAAGACAATCCTTTAAACCGAACGTTTGGAGGATAGTAATAATTATACCATCCCTAAGAGGTGGCTCCACCACTGACACCAGTGATTATAGATCAAACATGAGAAATCTCATTTGCAAGGCATGACGCAAATTGACCTGATAAACTATGTTAACAAAAATCTCATCAGAATAGACCTGCAAAAGCTAAGCTTTCCCAAAAGTAGAACATATCTAATGAATTCACTTAACTTTTTGTAAAGAAAATACAAGCTGTTCATAGGTAGGTACTAGGCTATCAGCCCAAGGCCTAAGTAAGCCTAGTCAACAAGGTTCCCTGGCTTACGCCACCCAAGAAAGTTATTTTCCTGTGCAAATGTCGAGCAGAGCCACAGAGGTGATCCCCCGGGGTTTATTTCCTATTTCCCATCCAATCATCAACATTTTTCTTGAAGAGTGCTAATGAGGAACTTTGCTTAACATAGATGGGTAGCTTTTCCAGAGTATGGGAAGTCTCTGGGACAGGAATCTATCCCTCCAGCATGTTCTGTTTATTGTGGTGACAAGGTTTAGGTCCCTAGAGCATGTAGCTCAGAGGGATTGGGATTTCTTTAGGTGTAGCATGTCCAACAGATCTGGGTTTGACATAGCTTTATATGTTAGGTAGAGATCGCCTCGGAGTAGGCAATATGCTACGGAGTAAAGCTGGAGTTTTTTGAGACGGTCAGTGTAGGTTATCTGTTTGAGGCCAGTAATCCTCTCTGTGAGGTACTTCTGTGGCCTTTCCAGCTGCTGCAGATGCCTTGTGAGGTACATTCCAAAAGGGACGTTGTACTCTATAATGGGTCTAATGAGTGCCGAGTAGAGGGGAACAATGACCTCTTTTTTCCTGGATGAGAACCCTTTTGTGATGAGGTGTGCCATGTAGAAGGGCTTCCTGACTACTGTGGTGATGTGATTATCAAAGGAGAGAGTACTGTCCACCTGGGTCCCAAGGTCTCTTATCACACATTCAGTGTTAAGTAGACTGCTGCCTATGTGGTAGTTCACGAGTACAGAGTTTTTACTAAAGGGGATGACAATGCACTTTTTGGCATTGAGCTTGAGGCCATGGCTCTGACACCAGGCATCTGTCTCAGTGAGGCCCTTCTGTAGGATCTACACATCATTTGGGGACTCAACTATGGCTCTTAGTTTGCAGTCATCTGCAAACTTTATTAACTGGAGTCCTTCTGTGTTAGCCAGTACTTCAGAGAAGTAGATACCAAACAGGAGAGGTCCCAGGACTGAACCCTGTGGTACTCCACTTGTCACTGCTTTGAAGTCAGATTTGGAGTCTGCAACTTTTACAGTCTGGGTTCTGTCACTGAGCCAGTTGAAAACCCATATTGTGATGTAGGGATTTATACCTAGTTTAGTGAGTTTAGCTATAATTCCAGAATGGCGGATGGTGTCGAATGCCTTGGCGAGGTCAAGATAGGCTGAGTGAACCACATTACCACCGTCTACGGCTTTGGTGACTGCCTGAAAAGAGAGTGTCTCTATCTCAACAGCAAAATCATTTAGTATGTAAGTTCAGTAGGGAATGTATACAGTTTTCCTAACAAATGCATACATTTATGCAGTCCAGAAATATGTTTGAGTTTCTTTCTATATTCCCTTGCAAAATGTATAATTTTGTGGCAGGTAAAGAAAAAGTTAACATCTTAGATTTTTTTGTCATTTCTCTGGGCACTTGTCATGGTTACATGACTGCTTTTTTGTCTTACTATATGAGAGGTTCAATCTTATGAATTTCATTTTAAAATGTTTTATGCGGATGTCGACACATAAGAAAATCCCTATTATCAGGTTAGATTTTATTTTTGTCCTGTATGTAATGAGTCCTCCATTTTTAAATAACATATAACATGTTATAAAATAAAATGACATAGAAGAGCAGAACACAGCATGACATAATGTAGAGGATTTTGATCATGTCACTGGTCATAGTGAGTTTGAAATGTAATGGAGTAACATATTCCAATAAGTTCATCTTAGGAATGAATCTCAGAAAGTATATTTCATATAATCCATTTTCAAAAAACATATCAAATTGAAATTATGATCTGAAACCCAATCTTACCCTGCTATTCATTAACGCAAGCTTCTTGCCCACTGTGTTCACTATGTAGACAGGGACTATCACAGTTCAAAGGCATGGATCTTGATAGTCTCTGTGCCATGCATTTCTACTTTTTTATGACTGCAAATTATTACTGCATAGTACACCGATGTGCACCAGGTGGTCCTGAGCTTGGAAATAAAGGTAGCACTGTGTAGCATAACAGTAGTGCAAAAAATGCATTATTGTATCCTTTGGGAGGTCATCTACCCCAGGGAACTAGCACAATGACAAGTTTGGGATTTGGAAACTTATATGGACAATAACCTAACTTTTAACCAACCTTTGTCCATTGTTATAAGAAAGTCCTTCCATACTGCACAGCTTATAAACCAAGGGATTTTGTCTAGATCTGGGGATGTCCCTGCCCTCCTTTACTCAGCCCTTATTAGGCCAATTAATGAGTGTGACGCCCCCTTTGGAATGCCTCTGTCCAGATACATGCAACAACTGGAATACCCACAAAGATACCTCACTAAAAAGAATGTAAGACCTAAACAACATGTCCTACATGGATCATCTCCAAGCCATATATACTTCATATCCTGCAGACTGCTAAGAGGTGACCTGTGTATAGCATGTAAGCAACCTTCTGACCCAATACTGATGGATTTACTGATATAAGGAAATCAAATGGTATCATAAATACCCAGTCTAGGGATCTAAACCTCTTCTGCTAGATAAACAGAATGGTTTGGAGGGACAGGTATATCTCACAGTGGAAGCAGCTGCTCTGGAACAGACTCCGCATTCACGTAAAGCAAAGTTCATAGATTCATAGTTGATTACTAGGCTAGCAACCCCAGTGGCCCTTTTTAAGCCTAGTTATGTGTCTCAAAATGAGAATAAAACTCTATACCTTGTGTCTGTAAGATAAATTTGAATATATGGAGGAGAAATATAAAATTTATCCCAGGACTGTCTTCTGTAGTACTATTGGACAGACGTATCTCCTAAATGCATTATACCATGCATGGGTCCCCTCAAATTATCTAGGGTATGAGCCCAGTTATTTCCATTAAGGGTAATATGTAATTATCAATCACAAGACGGGTAAAAACAATTCTTAAGCAAATGGGGTAGGTTAATTTGAGCACAGAAAGGGAAACTGGCTTGGCTTAAAATGGCCTATAAGGGCAGGTAGCCTAGTAGTAATGTAAGAAACTATGAGAATAAGTGATAGCATTTCTTGTTGCGGGTTTGCTAAATGTGTTATTTGTCATAGTAGCAGATTGAGGATAGTAGGTACATAAGTAATACTTTCAAAAAATAAAGCAATCTGGCAAAAGTATTACTTAAGTTGATTTTAGTGGTGTTTTATTGCTCTCTTTTATTAAAGTTCATAATTGGTAGACATGGAGCTGGATTGTTTATTTTTTTAAATTTGTTCATGTTTGTTAACATATCCAGCTTTATCTACGTGACGGAGCTTTCTGTTCATTTTACATAAGTAATACTACTATGGTGGCTGGGTAATGGGGTGGGAGAAGAAAATTAGGTAGCCAGTTGGATTGTAAGCACTGTTTACAAGAAAGATGCATTTGAAATGCAAATGCTTAAATACTAGTTTTCTGATAAGGTTTCCACATTATTATTATTGCATACTCTAGTTTGGGTCCAATGTACCTACAAAAAAAAAATCAATCACGTCTGATTTTCTACAGTTTATAAATCTTTTTATATAGGTCAATATAAGAAAACTCAAAGTGGGATCTACCCATATATCCAGGTCCTTAAATGAGTATATAGTTTCAACCACTGTATGCTGTGTTAAACATTCACCCTTCAGTCTATGTCCCCTAAATCTTATATGCTTAGTTTTTATAGGTTCATAGGTGTGTACTAGGCTAATGGCACTGGAGCCTTTACAAGCCTAGTCCATAGGATTACCCTGGCATCGTGCCACCCGACCTTAGTTCCAAGTTCCTCTGTCAAGTAGAGCCACTGGAGTGATCCCGGAGTGATCCCCTGGGTGAATTTTCTATTTCCCATCCACTCATCAAGATTTCTCTTGAAGAGGGCCAAAGTGATGCTTCGCTTGACATGTATGGAAAGTCGATTCCATAGCATAGGCAGTCTCTGGGTTATGAACCTGTCCCTCCAGCTTGTTCTTTTGACTGTGGTAATGAGGTTGAGGACTCTGGAGTGTGTAGTGCGGAGGGATTGAGATTTTGTTAGATTTAGCATTTTTATCAGAGCTCGGTCAGACATGGCTTTGTAAGTCAAGCAGAGATCACCTCTAAGTAGGCGATATGAGACAGAGAATAGTTGGAGTTTTTTGAGTCTGTCCATATAGGACAAATGTTTAAGGCCTAACATCCTCTTTGTGAAGTATTTTTGCGGCCTCTCTAGTAGTTGTAGGTATCTAGTGAGGTACATGTCAAATAGGGCATTGTGCTCGATGCTTGGCCTAATGAGGGAAGAGTAGAGGGAGACAATGACCTCTTTCTTCCTGCATGCAAAACCCTTAGTAATGAGATGTGCCACATAGAAGGACTTTCTGACCACAATGGCAATGTGATGGTCAAAAGAGAGGTTGCTGTCAACCTGTGTTCCCAGATCTCTTATGACGCCTTTTGTGTTCCGTGGACTACCATCGATGTGGTAATTCATGGGAACCGTGTTTTTCCCAAAGGGGAATGACGACACATTTTTTGGCATTGAGCTTAAGGTCATGGTTCTGACACCAGTCATTGGTCTCAGTGAGGCCTTTCTGTAGGATGTCATCATCACTCGGGGAGTTAATAATAGCTCCCAACCTGCAATCGTCTGCGAACTTTGTCAGCCAGAGTCCCTTCGTGTTATCAGCATATTATTTGCCTCTGCTCAAATTTAGTAACATTCTTTAGCACTGTAAAATATTTAATCAGTTTAACTATTTGCATGTCAATTACATAAAGACTATAGAACACTTCAAATGAAAAAAGAAAGATCTTAAAGATAAACTCTAAATAAGTACTGGCCTGGGACTGATCCAAGTTGGACACCCTGACTGTATGCTAGAATTTCACCATTACAGTTGCAGTATGACACTTAGTATGCCCTGTTTGTAAGTCATGCAGGTATCTATCTTATCAAAGCTATATGAATCCCTAGTTCTTCTAATGTATTGTTCAATGTTTTATGTATGACACTATGAAAAGCTTAAGTTAAAACTATATGAATTTCATTACATCATAATGTGTCACTTATTGTTGTTATATTATTATAGAGCATTATATTACCAGCAGCTATAGATTTATTGCAACAAATGCCTGCTTAAGATTTCAAACACCAACCATTTCAAGTCTGACAATAATTTATCAAACATAACCATTCTACTATTCTTCCAGAACAAGAAAGTAAACGTATACGTCTATATGACTCTGGGTTTGCCCTATTCTTCTTTCCCTTGTATATGACTTTAACAAGCACATGTCTTCGTTCTTGAGGATTCTCCCCATAGATAAATGACCTAGAGAGTAACAGATGTAGGGGTACAAGTTTAAGGTAAGGTGTTTTCAGGTCATTATTACTAATTATATCTGCTTCCTCTGCTTTGCTTGGTTCCAGTTTGCATAGTTCTTTTTGAATATAATCTGTTTCTTTAATTCAGTATCTGAATTTACTTGGATGTTACTAAAACAATTTATCATCCACTATGTATCATATTTTTTGCATTAAGAGTTTATAAATTATATATATATATATATATATATATATATATATATATATATATATATATATATATATATATATATATATATATATATATATATATATATATACGCACAGAGAGAGAAAGATATGTGCGTGTGTGCGTGTGTGTGTGTGTGTGTGTGTGTGTGTGTGTGTGTGTGTGTGTGTGTGCATGTGTATAAAATCTGTTGTGTTTCAGAATCCATTTTAGGATTTACACCCAGTCTGTAGATTTCTATGTCTTTACTCCTACCACATGCATTATAGCTTAAGTAATTAATAAATTCATTCCTAGTAGTCATCAAATGGAATTCTTATTCAGTACCTACCAAATGAAATGAAAAGGATAAAAATTACCTTGAGAATATTTTTTTTTGTAGTCAAGTTTGGCTGTCATTAACTGTCTAATGGAGCATGCCATACTTTTTGCAGCAATGATGAGTCCAACTAAGACAGTTGGACTTATCAAATCAGAAGACGATAAATTTATTTCAGAAAGTACTTAAGCAATAATTTTAGAATTCAAGTCATTTCAACAGGTCATACTCCCCAGGCTGTCCAATCATAAGGATATAATTCTTTGAAAATAACAGCCAGTGGGTGTAGAGACAGTGGCCGCCGACCTGCATTCATTCCTTCATGGAGCTAAGGTGCACATTACCTTTCCTCTAACCCATTTCCAGGACTTGAAAGTAGAGCACTGTACATCTAAAGACAGTAATGACATAATTTCATTTTACAGGGCATATCTAGCTTATTGCCCTCATTTCCATTAGCAGTACAGTCAAACATAGATTTGCAGTGTATGTTAGTAATGTATGGTGTGAGGAAAGGCTCAATGCAATGGAATAAGCAATAGGAGGGCAGGGTAGCAATGGTTAAAGAGAAGGGAGCAGTAATGCAAAAGTATGCAACGTTAGATGAGAAGGTGAAATAGATGTGAAAAGCAAAGGAGAAGGAGGCAAGGAATAGTATGTCATACAAACAATGCAAGGGAATTGGCAAACACTGCAAGAGCTAGATAAGTGTCAGCTGCCTAAGATGCTGAAGGATGAAATAGGTCACACAAAAGTTGTTATGTGGCAGTTTTTGGGACTGTGCTATAGCTCTTAGGATGATGTAATCAGATATGTGGCATGCTTTGGGACTGTGCTATAACACTTAGGAGAATGTAATCACAAATGTGGCATGCTTTGGGACTGTCCTATAACTCTAAGGAGGATGTAATCACATATGTGGCTTGATTTTGGATTGTGCTATAGCACATAGGAGTATGTAATCACATATGTGGCATTATTTGTGACTATGCTATAACTCTTAGGAGGATGTAATCCCATATGTGCCATGCTTTGGGACTGTGCGATAGCACTTAGGAGTATGTAATCACATTTGTGGCATGCTTTGGGAATGTATTATAGAACTTAGGAGGATGTAATCACATGTGGCATGCTTTTGGATTGTGCTATAGCACTAAGGATGATGTAATCACATATGTGGCATTCTTTGGGACTATGCTATAGCACTTAGGAGGATGTAATCAAACATGTGGCATGCGTTGGGACTGTGCTATAGCACATAGGAGTATGTAATCACATTTGTGGCATGCTTTGGGACTGTGCAATAAAACTAAGCAGGATGTAATCACATATGTGGCATGCTGTGGCAAGGTGCTATAATAGGAGGATGCAATCACACATGTGGCATGCTTTGGGACTGTGCTATAACACTTAGGAGAATGTAATCACAAATGTGGCATGCTTTGGGACTGTCCTATAACTCTAAGGAGGATGTAATCACATATGTGGCTTGATTTTGGATTGTGCTATAGCACGTAGGAGGATGTAATCACATCTGTGGCATTATTTGTGACTATGCTATGACTCTTAGGAGGATGTAATCACATATGTGCCATGCTTTGGGACTGTGTGATAGCACTTAGGAGTATGTAATCACATTTGTGGCATGCTTTGGGACTGTATTATAGAACTTAGGAGGATGTAATCACATGTGGCATGCTTTTGGATTGTGCTATAGCACTAAGGAGGATGTAATCACATACATGGCATTCTTTGGGACTATGCTATAGTACTTAGGAGGATGTAATCAGACATGTGGCATGCGTTGGGACTGTGCTATAGCACATAGGAGTATGTAATCACATTTGTGGCATGCTTTGGGACTGTGTAATAAAACTAAGCAGGATGTAATCACATATGTGGCATGCTGTGGCATGGTGCTATAACAGGAGGATGCAATCACACATGTGGCATGCTTTGGGACTGTGCTATAACTCTTAGGAGGATGCAATCGGACATGTGGCATGCATTGAGACTGTGCTATAACACTTAGGAGGATGTAATCACAATTGTGACATGCTTTGGGACTGTGCTATAATTCTTAGGAGGATGTAATCACATATGTGGCATGATTTTGGATTGTGCTATAGAACTTAGGAGGATGTAATCACATATGTGGCATGCGTTGGGACTGTGCTATAGCACATAGGAGTATGTAATCACATTTGTGGCATGCTTTGGGACTGTGTAATAAAACTAAGCTTGATGTAATCACATATGTGGCATGCTGTGGGATGGTGCTATAAAAGGAGGATGCAATCACACATGTGGCATGCTTTGGGACTGTGCTATAACTCTTAGGTGGATGTAATCACAATTGTGACATGCTTTGGGACTGTGCTATAATTCTTAGGAGGATGTAATCACATATGTGGCATGATTTTGGATTGTGCTATAGAACTTAGGAGGATGGAATCACATATGTGGCATTCTTTGGTACTGTGCTATAACTCTTAAGAGGATGTAATCACATAAGTGGCATGCTTTGGGACTGTGCTGCAACTCATAGGAGGATATAATCACATATGTGGCATGCTTTGGGACTGTGCTATAACACTAAGGAGGATGTAACGACATTTGTGGCATGTTTTTAGATTTGCCTATAGTACTTAGGAGTGGTGCTGCGGTAGCATTGTTGCCTTACAGCAAGATGTTGTCCCGTTCGATTCTCAGTTAGAGCGTCTTCTGTGTGGAGGCATACGTGAATGGGCATGCCTTCGTTGAAGGTTGTGCGTCAGGGCTGGTAACTCGGCACGTAAAAATCCACTACCAATCATTAGCGGACAGGAGTTCCGCTGTGGCGACCCCTAACTGGGATAAGCCGAAAGACACAACAACAACTTAGGAGGATGTAATCACATATGTGACATGTTTTGGGACTGCACTATAGCACTTAGCAGGATGTAATGACATATGTGGCATGGTGTGGGATAGTGCTATAACAGGAGGATGTAATCACATACAGTATGTGGCATGTTTTTGGGATGTGCTATAATAATTAGGAGGATGTAATCACATGTGGCATTCTTTGAGACTGTGCTATAACAATTAAGAGTGTTTAATCACATATGGGGCATCCTTTGAGACTGTGCTATAATACTTAGGAGGATGTAATGACATTTGCGGCATGTTTTTGTATTGTGCTCTAGCACTTAGGAGGATATAATCACATATGTGGCATTCTTTGTGACTGTGTTATAACTCTTGGTAGGATGTAACCACATATGTGGCATGCATTGAGACTGTGCTATAGCATTTAGGATGACAAAATGACATATGTGGCATGCGTTAGGACTGTGCTATAGCACTCAGGAGTATGTAATCACATTTATGGCATGTTTTGGGACTGTGCTATATAACATAGTAGGATGTAATCACATCTGGCATGCTTTTGGATTGTGCTATAGCACTAAAGAGGATGTAACCACATATGTGAGATTCTTTGGGACTGTGCTATACCACTTAGGAGGATGTAATCAGACATGTGGCATGCCTTGGGACTGTGTTATAGAACTTAGAAGGATTAAATCATATATCTGGCAAGCTGTGGGATACTGCTATAACAACATGATGTAATTACATATATGGCATGCTTTGGGACTGAGATGTAGCACTTAGGAGGATGCAATCACATATGTGGCATGCTTTGGGATTGTTCTATAACACTTAGCAGGATGTAATCATTTATGTGGCATGCTTTGGGACTGTCCTATAACTCTTAGGAGGATGTAATCACAATTGTAGCATGCTTTGGGATTGTGCTATAACAATTAGGAGGATGTGATCCCATTTGTGGCATGTTTTGGGACTGTGCTTTAACACTTAGGAGGATTTAATGACATTTGTGGCATGTTTTTGGATTGTGCTATAGAACTTAGGAGGATGTAATCATATATGTGGCATTCTTTGTGACTGCGCTATAAATTTTAGGAGGATGTTATCACATATGTGGCTTGTGTTAGGACTGTGCTATAGCACATAGGAGTATGTAATCACATTTGTGGCAGGCTTCAGAATGTGTTATAGAACTTAGGTGGATGTAATCACATATGTGGCATTCTTTGGGACTGTGCTATAACTCTTATGAGGATGTAATCACATATGTGACATGCTTTGGGACTGTACTATAACACTTAGGAGGATATAATGACATTTGTGGCATGCTTTTGGATTGTGCTATAGCACTTAAGAGGATGTAATCAGACATGTGGCATGCAATGGGACAGTGCTATAGCACTTAGGAGTATATAATCACATTTGTGGCATACTTTGGGATTATGTTACAGAACTTAAGAGGATGTAATCACATATGTGGCATGCTGTTTGTAGTGCGATAAAAGGAGGATGTAATCACATATGTGGCATGCTTTGGGATTGTGCTATAACTCTTAGGAGGATGTAATCACATATGTGGCATGCTTTGAGACTCTTAAGAGTATATAATCACATTTGTGGCATGCTTTGGGATTGGGCTAGAACAATTAGGAGGATGTAATCACATTCATGACATGTTTTGGGACTGTGCTATAACTCTTAGGAGGATGTAATCACGAGTGGCATGCTTTGGGACTGTGCTAGAACTCTTAGTAGGATGTAATCACATGTGGCATGCTTTGGGACCTGGCTATAACAATTAGGAGGATGTATTCACACATTTGGCATGCTGTGGGAATGTGCAAAATCACTTAGGAGGATATAATCACATATGTGGCATGCTGTGGGATTGTGCTACATCACATAGGAGGATGTAATCACATATGTGGCATGTTTTTGGACTGTACTATAGCACTTAGGAGGATGTAATCACATATGTGGTATGCTGTGGGATAGTGCTATAACAGGAGGATGTAATCACATTGTGACATGCTTTGGGACTGTGCTATAACAATTAGGAGTATGTAATGACATATGTGGCATGGTTTTGGATTGTGCTATAGCACTTTGGAGGATGTAATCACATATGTGGCATGTACTGGGATTGTACTATAGCATTTAGGAGGATGTAATGACATATGTGGCATGTTTTGGGATTGTACTATAGCACTTTGGAGGATGTGATTACATGTGGCATGTTTTGGGACTGCACTATAACACTTAGCAGGATGTAATCACATATGTGGCATGTTTTGGATTGTGCTATAACACTTAGGAGGATGTAATCACATATGTGGCATTCTTTGGGACTGCACTATAACACTTAGGAGGATGTAATCACATATGTGGAATGTTATTGGATTGTGCAGCATTTAAGAGGATGTAGCTACAAATGTGTCATACTTTGCAACTGTGCTATAACAATTAGGAGGATGTAATCGCATATGTGGCATGCTTTGGGACTGTGCTATAGCACTTAGGAAGACGTAATGACATATGTGGCAAGCATTAGGACTGTGCTATAGCACTTGGGAATATATGATCACATTTGTGGCATGCTTTTGGACTGTGTTATAGAATGTAGGAGGAAGTAATCCCGTGGCATGCATTTTGATTATGCTATAGCACTAAGGAGGATGTAACCACATATGGAGCATTCTTTGGGACTGTGCAATACCACTTAGGAGGATGTAATCAGACATGTGGCATGTGTTGGGACTGTGCTGTAGCACTTAGGAGTATGTAATCACATTTGTGGCATACTTTGGGACTGTATTATAGAACTTAGGAGGATGTAATTACATATGTGACATGCTGTAGGATAGTGTTATAACAAGAGTATGTAATCACATAAGTGGCATGCTTTGGAACTGTGCTGTAGCACTTAGGAGGATGTAATCACATATGTGGCATACTTTGTGATTTTGCTATAACTCTAAGGAAGATGTAATCACATATGTGGCATGCTTTGGGTCTGTTCTATAACTCTTAGGAGTAAATAATCACAATTGTGGCATGCTTTTGGAGTGTGCTATAACAAGTAGGAGCATGTAATCACATTTGTGGCATGTTTTGGGACTGTGCTATTGCACTTAGAATATGTAACCACATGAGTGGCATGCTTTGGGACTGTGCTATAACTCTTAGGAGGATGTAATCACATATGTGGCATGATTTTGGATTGCACTATAGCACTTAGGAGGATGTAATCACATATGTGGCATGATTTGGGATTGTGCTGTAACACTTAGGAAGATGTAATCACATATGTGGCATGCTTTGGGACTGTCCTATAACTCTTTGGAGAATGTAATCACAATTGTAGCATACTTTGGGATTGTGCTATAACAATTAGGAGGATGTAATCCCATTTGTGGCATGTTTTGGGATTGTTCTATAACACTTAGGAGGATGTAATGACATTTGTGGCATGTTCCAGGATTGTGCTATAGAACTTAGTTGGATGTAATCATTATGTGGCATTCTTTGTGACTGTGCTATAACTTTTAGGAGGATGTTATCACATATGTGGCTTGTGTTAGGACTGTGCTATATCACATAGGAGTATGTAATCACATTTGTGGCAGGCTTCAGAATGTGTTATAGAGCTTAGGAGGATGTAATCATATATGTGGCATTCTTTGGGACTGTGCTATAACTCTTTTGAGGATGTAATCACATATATGACATGCTTTGGGACTGTACTATAACACTCAGGAGGATGCAATGACATCTGTGGTATGTTTTTGGATTGTGCTATAGCACTTAAGAGGATGTAATCACATATGTGGCTTTCTTTGTGACTGTGCTAAAACTCTTAGGGGATGTTATCACATATGTGGCATGCATTAGGACAGTGCTAGCATCCTCCTACATTCTATAACACAGTCCAAAAGCATGCCACGAATGTGATTACATATTCCTAAGTGCTATTGCACAGTCCTAATGCATGCCACAATTGTCATTACATCCTCCTAAGTGCTATAGCACAGTCCCAAAGCATGCCACATATGCGATTATATCCTCCTAATTGTTATAGCACAGTTGCAAAGTATGACACATTTGTAGCTACATCCTCTTAAATGCTGCACAATCCAATAATATTCCACATATGTGATTACATCCTCCTAAGTGTTATAGCACAATCCAAAACATGCCACATATGTCATTACATCCTGCACATAGGAGTATGTAATCACATTTGTGGCAGGCTGTGGGAATGTGTTATAGAACTTAGGAGAATGTAATCACATGTTGCATAATTTTGGATTGTGCTATAGCACTAAGGAAGATGTAATCTCATATGTGGCATTCTTTGGGACTGTCCTATAGCATGTTGGAGGATGTAATCAGACATGTGGCATGCATTGGGACAGTGCTATAGAACTTAGGAGTATATAATCACATTTGTGGCATACTTTGGGATTGTGTTATAGAACTTAAGAGGATGTAATCACATATGTGGCATGCTGTGGGATAGTGCGATAAAAGGAGGATGTAATCACATATGTGGCATGCTTTGGGATTGTGCTATAACTCTTAGGAGGATGTAATCACATATGTGGCATGCTTTGAGACTCTTAGGAGTATATGATCACATTTGTGGCATGCTTTGGGATTGGGCTATAACAATTAGGAGGATGTAATCACATTCATGGCATGTTTTGGGACTGTGCTATAACTCTTAGGAGGATGTAATCACATGTGGCATGCTTTAGGACTATGCTAGAACTCTTAGTAGGATGTAATCACATGTGGCATGCTTTGGGACCTGGCTATAACAATTAGGAGGATGTACTCACACATTTGGCATGTTGTGGGATTGTGCAAAATCACTTAGGAGGATATAATCACATATGTGGCATGCTGTGGGATTGTGCTACATCACATAGGAGGATGTAATCACATATGTGGCATGTTTTAGGACTGTACTATAGCACTTAGGAGGATGTAATCACATATGCGGCATGCTGTGGGATAGTGCTATAACAGGAGGATATAATCACATTGTGACATACTTTGGGACTGTGCTATAACAATTAGGAGTATGTAATGACATATGTGGCATGGTTTTGGATTATGCTATAGCACTTTGGAGGATGTAATCACATATGTGGCATGTACTGGGATTGTACTATAGCATTTAGGAGGATGTAATGACATATGTGGCATGTTTTGGGATTGTACTATAGCACTTTGGAGGATGTGATTATATGTGGCATGTTTTGGGACGGCACTATAACACTTAGCAGGATGTAATCACATATGTGGCATGTTTTGGATTGTGTTATAACACTTAGGAGGATGTAATCACATATGTGGCATTCTTTGGGACTGCACTATAACACTTAGGAGGATGTAGTCACATATGTGGAATGTTATTGGATTGTGCAGCATTTAAAAGGATGTAGCTACAAATGTGTCATACTTTGCAACTGTGCTATAACAATTAGGAGGATGTAATTGCATATGTGGCATGCTTTGGGACTGTGTTATACCACTTAGGAGGACATAATGACAATTGTGGCATGCATTAGGACTGTGCAATAGCACTTAGGAATATGTAATCACATTCGTGGCATGCTTTTGGACTGTGTTATAGAATGTAGGAGGATGTAATCACGTGGCATGCTTTTTGATTATGCTATAGCACTAAGGAGGATGTAACCATATGTGTAGCATTTTTTGGGACTGTGAAATACCACTTAGGAGGATGTAATCAGACATGTGTTGGACTGTGCTATAGCACTTAGGAGTATGTAATCACATGTGTGGCATACTTTGGGACTGTATTATAGAACTTAGGAGGATGTAATTACATATGTGATATGCTGTAGGATAGTGCTATAACAAGAGTATGTAATCACAAATGTGGCATGCTTTGGGACTGTGCTCTAGCACTTAGGAGGATGTAATCACATATGTGGCATACTTTGTGATTCTGCTATAACTCTAAGGAAGATGTAATCACATATGTGGCATGCTTTGGGTCTGTTCTATAACTCTTAGGAGTATGTAATCACAATTGTGGCATGCTTTTGGATTGTGCTATAACAATTAGGAGCATGTAATCACATTTGTGGCATGTTTTGGGACTGTGCTATTGCACTTAGGATATGTAACCACATGAGTGGCATGCTTTGGGACTGTGCTATAACTCTTTGGAGGATGTCATCACATATGTGGCATGATTTTGGATTGTGCTATAGCACTTTGGAGGATGTAATCACATATGTGGCATGCTTTGGGATTGTGCTATAACACTTAGGAAGATGTAATCACATATGTGGCATGCTTTGGGACTGTCCTATAACTCTTAGGAGAATGTAATCACAATTGTAGCATACTTTGGGGTTGTGCTATAACAATTAGGAGGATGTAATCCAATTTGTGGCATGTTTTGGGACTGTTCTATAACACTTAGGAGGATGTAATGACATTTGTGGCATGTTTGTGGATTGTGCTATAGAACTTAGTTGGATGTAATCATTATGTGGCATTCTCTGTGACTGTGTTATAACTTTTAGGAGGATGTTATCACATATGTGGCTTGTGTTAGGACTGTGCTATATCACGTAGGAGTATGTAATCACATTTGTGGTAGGCTTCAGAATGTGTTATAGAACTTAGGAAGATGTAATCATATATGTGGCATTCTTTGGGACTGTGCTATAACTCTTTTGAGGATGTAATCACATATATGACATGCTTTGGGACTGTACTATAACACTCAGGAGGATGTAATGACATTTGTGGCATGTTTTTGTATTGTGCTATAGCACTTAAGAGGATGTAATCACATATGTGGCTTTCGACTGTGCTAAAACTCTTAGGGGATGTTATCACCTATGTGGCATGCATTAGGACTGTGCTATAGCACATATGAGTATGTAATCACATTTGTGGCAGGCTGTGGGAATGTGTTATAAAACTTAGGAGAATGTAATCACATGTGGCATAATTTTGGATTGTGCTATAGCACTAAGGAAGATGTAATCTCATATGTGGCATTCTTTTGGACTGTCCTATAGCACGTAGGAGGATGTAATCAAACATGTGGCATGCATTGGGACAGTGCTATAGAACTTAGGAGTATATAATCACATTTGTGGCATACTTTGGGATTGTGTTATAGAACTTAGGAGGATGTAATCACATATGTGGCATGCTGTGGGATAGTGCGATAACAGGAGGATGTAATCACATGTGCCATGTTTTGGGACTGTGCTGTAGGACTTAGGGGGATGGAATCACATATGTGTCATGCTTTGGGATTGTGCTATAACTCTTAGGAGGATGTAATCACATATGTGGCATGCTCTGAGACTCTGCTATAACTCTTAGGAGGATATAATCACATTTGTGGCATGCTTTGGTATTGGGCTATAACAATTATTAGGATGTAATCACATTTGTGGCATGTTTTGGGACTGTGCTATAACTCTTAGGAGGATGTAGTCACATGTGGCTTGCTTTTGGACTGTGCAAGAACTCTTAGTAGGATGTAATCACATGTGGCATGCTTTGAGACTGTACTATAGCACTTAGGAGGATGTACTAACATATGTGGCATGCTTTGGGACCTGGCTATAACAATTAGGAGGATGTATTCACACATTTGGCATGCTGTGGGATTGTGCAAAAACACTTAGGAGGATATAGTCATATATGTGGCATGCTGTGGGATTGTGCTACATCACATAGGAGGATGTAATCACATATGTGGCATGTTTTTGGACTGTACTATAGTGCTTAGGAGGATGTAATCATATATGTGGCATGCTTTGGGACTGTCCTATAACTCTTAGGAGGATGTAATCACAATTGCAGCATGCTTTTGGACTGTGCTATAAAAATTATGAGGATGTAATCCCATTTGTGGCATGTTTTGGGACTGTGCTATAACACTTAGGAGGATGTAATGACATTTGTGGCATGTTTTTGGATTGTGCTATAAAACTTAGGAGGATGTAATCATATATGTGGCATTCTTTGTGACTGTGCTATAACTTTTAGGAGGATGTTATCACATATATGGTTTGTGTTAGGACTGTGCTATATCACGTAGGAGTATGTAATCACATTTGTGGCAGGCTTCAGAATGTGTTATAGAACTTAGGAGGATGTAATCACATATGTGGCATTCTTTGGGACTGTGCTATAACTCTTATGGGGATGAAATCACATATATGACATGCTTTGGAATTGTACTATAACACTTAGGAGGATGTAATGACATTTGTGGCATGTTTTTGGATTGTGCTATAGCACTTAAGAGGATGTAATCACATATGTAGCTTTCCTAGTGACTGCTCTAATACTCTTAGGGGATGTTATCACATATGTGGCATGCTGTGGGATAGTGCGATAACAGGAGGATGAAATCACATATGTGCCATGTTTTGGGACTGTGCTGTAGCACTCGGGAGGATGGAATCACATATGGGTCATGCTTTGAGACTCTGCTATAACTTGTAGGAGGATATAATCACATTTGTGGCATGCTTTGGGATTGGGCTATAACAATTAGGAGGATGTAATCACATTTGTGGCATGTTTTGGGACTGTGCTATAACTCTTAGGAGGATGTAATCACATGTGGCTTGCTTTGGGACTGTGATAGAACTCTTAGTAGGATGTAATTACATTTGGCATGCTTTGAGACTGTGCTATAGCACTTAGGGGGATGTACTAACATATGTGGCATGCTTTGGGACCTGGCTATAACAATTAGGAGGATGTATTCACACATTTGACATGCTGTGGGATTGTGCAAAAACACTTAGGATGATATAATCACATATGTGGCATGCTGTGGGATTGTGCTACATCACATAGGAGGATGTAATCACATATGTGGCATGTTTTTGGACTGTACTATAGCACTAAGGAGGATGTAATCACATATGTGGCATGCTGTGGGGATAGTGCTATAACAGGAGGATGCAATCACATTGCTGCATGCTTTGGGACTGTGCTATAACAATTACGAGTATGTAATCACATATGTGGCATGCTTTGGGGCTGTACTATAAAAATTAGGAGGATGTAATGACATATGTGGCATGGTTTTGGATTGTGCTATAGCACTTTGGAGGATGTAATCACATATGTGGCATGTACTGGGATTGTACTATAGCATTTAGGAGGATGCAATGACATATGTGGCATGTTTTGGGATTGTACTATAGCACTTTGGAGGATGTGAGTACATGTGGCATGTTTTGGGAATGCACTACAACACTTAGCAGGATGTAATGACATATGTGGCATGTTTTGGATTGTGCTATAACACTTAGGAGGATGTAATCCCATATGTGGCATGTTTTTGGATTGTGCAGCATTTAAGAGGATGCAGCCACAAATGCAGCCACAAATGTATCATACTTTGCAACTGTGCTATAACAATTAGGAGGAATAATCACATATGTGGCATTCTTTTGGACTGCACTATAACACTTAGGAGGATGTAATCACATATGTGGCATGTTTTTGGATTGTGCAGCATTTAAGAGGATGTAGCCATAAATGTATCATACTTTGCAACTGTGCTATAACAATTAGGAGGATTAATCACATATGTGGCATGCTTTGGAACTGTGCTATAGCACTTAGGAATATGTAATCACATTTGTGGCATGCTTTTGGACTGTATTATAGAACATAGGAGGATGTAATCACGTGGCATGCTTTTTGATTATGCTATAGCATTAAGGAGGATGTAACCACATATGTAGCATTCTTTGGGACTGTGCTATACCACTTTGGAGGATGTAATCAGACATGGGGCATGCAGTGGGACTGTGCTATAGGACTTCAGAGGATGTAGTCACATGTGTGGCATGCTGTAAGATAGTGCTATAACAAGAGTATGTAATCACATATGTGGCATGCTTTGGGACTGTGCTGTAGCACTTTAGAGGATGCAATCACACATGTGGCATGCTGTAGGATAGTGCTATAACAAGAGTTTGTAATCACATATGTGGCATGCTTTGGGACTGTGCTGTAGCACTTAGGAGGATGTAATCACATATGTGGCATGCCTTGGGACTGTGCTGTAGCACTTAGGAGGATGTAATACCATATGTGGCATACTTTGAGATTCTGCTATAACTCTAAAGAGGATGTAATCACATATGTGGCATGCTTTGGAACTGTCCTATAACTCTTAGGAGGATGTAATCACAATTGTGGCATGCTTTGCGATTGTGCTATAACAATTAGGAGCATGCAATCACATTTGTGGCATGTTTTGAGACTGTGCTATAGCACTTAGGGTATGTACCCACATGAGTGGCATGTTTTGGGACTGTGCTATAACTCTTAGGAGGATGTAATCACATATGCGGCATGATTTTGGATTGTGCTATAGCACTTAGGAGGATGTAATCACATATGTGGCATTTTTTGAGACTGTGCTATAACTCTTAGTAGGATGTAATCACATATGTGGCATGCTTTGGGACTGTGCTGTAACACTTAGGAGGATGTAATGACATTTGTGGCATGTTTTGGGACTGGGCTATAACAATTAGGAGGATGTATTCTCATATTTGGCATGCTGTGGGATTGTGCAAAAACACTTAAGAGGATGTAATTACATATGTGGCATGCTGTGGGATTGTGCTACATCACTTAGGATGATGTAATCACATATGTGGCATGTTTTGGGACTGTACTATAGAACATAGGAGGATGTAATCATATTGTGGCATGCCATGGGACTGTGCTATAAAAATTAGGAGGATGTAATGACATTTACGGCATGTTTTTGGATGTGCTATAGCACTTTGGAGGATGTAATCACATATGTGGCACGTATTGGGATTGTACTATAGCACATAGGAAGATGTAATGACATATGTGGCATGTTGTGGGATTGTACTATAGCACTATGTAGGATATAATCACATGTGGCATGTTTTGGGACTGCACTATAACACTTGGGGGTGTAATCACATATGTGGCATGTTTTAGATTGTACTATAACACTTAGGAGGATGTAATCAGATGTGTGGCATGTTTTGGGACTGCACTGTAACACTTAGGAGGATACAATCATATATGTGGCACATTTTTGGATTGTGCTATACCACTTAGGAGAATATGATCATATATGTGGCATGTTTTGGGACTGTGCTATAGCACTAAGAAGGATATAATCACATATGTGGCATGTTTTTGAACTGTGCTATAGCACTTAGTAGGATGTAATCACATATGTGGCATGTTTTTGGATTGAGCTATAGCACTTAAGAGGATGTAGCCACATATGTGTCATACTTTGCAACTGTGCTATAACAATTAGGAGGATGTAATCACATATGTGGCATGTTCTGAGACTGTGCTATAGCACTTAGGAGGATACAATCTCATATATGGCATGTGTTTGGAGTGTGTATATCACTTAGGAGGATATGATCACATATGTGGCATGTTTTGTGACTGTACTACAGCACTAAGAAATATGTAATCACATATGTAGCATGCATTGGGACTGTGCTACAGCACTTAGGATGTAATCACATATGTGGCATGTTTTGGATTGTGCTATAACACAGGAGGATGTAATCACATATGTGGCATGTTTTAAATTGTGTTATAACACTTAGGAGGATGTAATCACATATGTGGCATTTTTTGTGACTGTACTATAGCACTAAGAAGGATGCAACCACATATACGGCATGCTTTTTAATTGTGCTACAGCACTTAGGAGGATGTAACCACATATTTGGCATGTTTTGGATTGTGCTATAACACTTAGGAGGATATAA